>NW_015506826.1:5000-11060 GCF_001515645.1 Sinocyclocheilus grahami | reverse complement strand
AACCAGGAAATTAACGTTCTTAGAATTGACAAGACGGTTGACCCTGAGTGGTCAGCTAAATATCTACAGTGGATCTAAAATATGAATAGTTAATTATAACTAGTTATGGTTAATTATTCATATTTTCCATGAGCTGATTTGCTACATACTGATAATATCTAACAATGCCAAGGTCTCTGGAAGAGGTTTGGATAAGTGATAGTTACGTTCTCTGTGGTCGAGTGAGCAGTCCGGTGGCGGTGACTTCATCCACTGGTTGTGCTGCTAACAATGCAGTGGGGAAAGGAGCAGGAATCAGTTTCGACAGCCTTGAACACTAAGCGCTGGAGGATGCTGATCTCCTGGAGCACCAAAGGGTCCTATAATCTGGAACACGCAGATGTGGCCCTGGAGTAGGTGCAGAAGGTCCTTAGCCTGGAACACTCAAGCAAAGGTACCTTGGAGTGAAGGTTTGCTCGCCGGAGCTTAACTTTGTTGCAGATGTCTGTGTTTCTTCTTCCTCTCTGGGCTAGAGACTCAGCACTTGGTCAATCCGCTTTGTCTCTCTAGGATGGAGACTCAGGATGTGCTGCATCTGTTGTTATCTCTCTGGAGAATACTCTGAATGAAGTCTTCTCGAATGAAGCACGTAGATTATTTCTTTCCTCGCAGGCTGGAGGCTCAAACTGTGGTCGTATCTGCAACTTTACAGATCTTCTTTATGCATCAAGAGCTTGTAACACTCCAAAGAGAAAGAAAAAATTTTAATCGCATCATATGACCCCTTTAAGGTTTGATAACATAGTTATGAATGGATTTGGATGGAACTTGTATTTGATCTCTCTTTGTTTCACCCACTGCTGCTGCATCCAGAGGTCCTAAGGAATTTTTATGGCAGTCACAGGCCAAAACCTGAGGAATCAGTCTGTTGGTGGGGGAAGGGCAGAGACTGCATTTTGACCAATAGGAAGTCCTGTCCTTCCCGGGCTTTGTACCAAAGGTCTTCTTCTTGCCCTCTAAGAGCTGTCTGGCTGTTGTCCTGGCATCTTTATCTGATGGTGTTGGACAGTTTGCTTATGTTAGTCCACCAAAATCCAATCAAAATGTAGCAAACCTCTGTCCACTATTTTTCAGAGAGGGGCCCAGCCATAAACTGGGCCCTGGAATGTGCTGTCCACTATATATATATTATATATATATATATTTCCGGATTATTTTAATAGAAAGTTTAAAATAGCAGCATTTATTTGAAGAACAAAAATAGTGTATTTACTGTCACTTCATCAATTTATTGTGTGAATAAAAATATTAATTTCTTTCAAAAACTTACTGACCCCAAACTTTTAAATGATAGTGTACATTTATACATATATTATGCTGTAAACAGTTTGTCCTTTTTCAGCATACCTTTGCATATCAAGCTGGAAGTTTATTTGGAAAGTATTTATGGGTGATGTTTGACTTTAAAATATGTATGAAATTTGACTAATTATAATATTTTGACTTATTAATATTGTATTCAACAAAAAATAGCTACAGAAATGTAATCATCTTTCAAAAAAAAAAGAAAAAAAAGAAATGTACACTCTTACTGGAATTGCCCCCATCTGGCAGAAATAACTTCTTGTAGGCATGTCTTGTAATTATCAGTGTCAGTAGAATACATCTTTCTCATTCCTCCATCCCTTAACTGTGAACATTCTCAAGCATACTTTTCTATAATGGCAAATTTGCTGTGGTAACTAAGCTTTTAACAGCACTGTATTATAAATTAATTTAAAATCAACAACTTTTAAGTGATATTATGTGTTTACATACTGTCTTCCAATTACTATTTCAATTCCAAACATTATGTTAATAAATGCTGTTGTCTGCACATGTGTTAATTATCTAACCATGCTTTTTAACTTGTCTTCTTCTTTACTTTGTTCCCAGCATTGTTTAGAATTATTCAGATTTGTGAACCTGCCCAATTTGTTCAGTGTTTTCCCTAGTGACTATTCAAAAAGTATTTGTTTCTCTCATTCATCCACATTTGTTCTCCTTGTCCCGCTGCCTGGCTCAGGAGGGGGTTGGGGCGGGTCGATGACTCTGTTGCTGTTGGGTCTTGTTGCCTGCTGAGATATCAATAGATTGTCGACCATGGGAGAGTGTTGCTGAACAGCGCTAGCAAACTGTCTCGGATTTTAAAACAAAAGTCCTTCTTGCTGACAGACACATTACAAGTGTGTGTGTGTGTGTGCACTACCTGCTATTATCAAACGGATATTGAACTGAGCCTATTCATGCAATACTCTTTTTATACTTTTCAGTTAATAGCACTGATAAAGCACATTAGTATCTTGGACCGAAAACAAATGCGTGTCGTCATCAAAGCCACAGTACACATTGTGTTTCACAAAGGGCATATCTTGATGAAGGAGATTTGTTTTCCAAGCAGAATGTTTTATTTTGAAAATCCTTGAGTTAAAAACTTAAGGCTTCATGACTAAATATACACAGTGTGTATATTAACAAGGTTTATTGTGTGTATGTGAGCAAGAGTGATGTCAAGGTTAATGAGTGAGAGTTTGTTATGAATATATATATATATATATATATATATATATATATATGTTAATATATTAATATGATGAGGGCTGATGTTAAACATTTTTTGTTTTATTAATCATAGATATTAACATTGGACACCATGCTTGAGAAACTAATTTAAACTAGCCTTTTAATCAATATCATGCAAAAGAGAGCAGGAAATGAATGTGGTGGAACCGATGCTGAACGAACACAGATACGAACACCTGCACACAGTCAAATGTTTTAATTGATGCCATTCATGGTTCAAATATCATAATACAGTTTTTATTTTCTTCTCTTTTTTGTCTGTTTGTTTGTACATTCACATGTAAACATAATGTATAATCAGAGTTTATTGCAGACACAGCATTTTACCAATTTTTTTTTTTGTCAATCACATATATGCACACAGACATCAACAAAGCATAATTCTAAAATTATTTTGAACTTCTGGAAACATTTGCATCTCTGTTTGCAAATATATCACACATGGCCAAGCGAGCCCAAGGCTACAATTACACCCCATTTGAATGTGGTGTTGGCAGTGTAAATGCTTCGAATTGCCTGAAATAAATGAGTTCAAGGTTAAAATGGACAGTTTTCTCTCACTAAGGGAGGATGTTATGTATTATTTTATTTATTATTTCATGTAATGTATTATAATTCTTTATACAAATATCACTACATAAATAGAGTTATAGAGAGAAACCTATAGGCTAGTGTAAAGGAATTGTGCTGAGCTGAGTCGCTGTCCGAGGTGCTGAAACAGCACTTTGTGAATGATGGTCTTCTGGCTCTGTCCAAATGCTGATCGAACTAACATTACACTCCACCAAATAGCTGTTTGAGCTTTAGTCTGTGTCGTTTTAAAGTTTCAATAGTTGTAGCTAGGGATGTCACAATATCAGTTTTTCACTACATGATTATTGTGGCTAAAATGCCACTTATTGTCGCCAAGTTCATCTTTAACTTCACTTATTTTTTATTTATTTATTTTTCTTGGTCAACGAGTCACTCAAAATTCAAGTGGACAGAGAGGTTGTAACATAACTTTACAAAAATAACTTACTGTTGATCAGCACTTCACACTGATGGGGTATCTAACACCTTGTCTTTTTTACGGAATCCAAAAAGCTCCCATACTGGTGAGCAAATATTCTTGGTGCAGGTAGAGTGTCTCTGTTTCATCAGTCATCTTCTCTGATTTGATTTTGTGTGGCATTTGTAGTACTGCCACCTAATATGTTGGATTGGATTGTACCACAATTATTGTTAAGTCAAAGGCAAGTCACCTTTATTTGTATAGTGCTTTATACAATACTGGTTGTGTCAAAGCAGCTTTACAGAGTCAAACAGGAAAATAGTTTGTAAATGATGCAAGAAGACAATAACAGAGTCATTTTTCAGCTAAAGTGAGTTCATTGATGATTCAGTGATGCCATCATCCAGTTCAGTTCTCTTCCAATAGTGTCTGTGCAATCAGTCAAGCGTCCCCAACTAAGCAAGCCAACGGAGACAGTGGCAAGGAACCAAAACTCCATCGGTGACAGAAATGGAGAAAAAAACAGACTCATTCGGGGGCCAGTTCTCCTCTGGCCAGATGAAGCCAGCATGAAGTGGTTTAATTCCAGGCTGCAACACAGGTGCAGAGGACATGTCTGGTTCACCAGGTTCTTGTGCTGTTGGTTGTTGAGGTGATGAGGTCTTCGCAGGGGATCTGTCTCTAGGGCTCATCTAGTTGATGGTCTCCACTTTTTTTGTTGATATTCTAGGTATTATCAAATGGCCAGAGTTTTGAGATTGCAGCGGAGGTGAAGGACTATAAGGCGATATGAGCTTGTTTAAGTACTGAAGAGCTAAACCATTCAGCGCTTTATAAGTAATGAGCAAGATTTTAAAATGTATTCGTTGTTCAATAGGGAACCAGTGCAGAGTTGACAGAACCGGGCTAGTATGGTCATACTTCCTGGTTCTAGTAAGAACTCTAGTTGCTGCATTTTGGACCAGTTGGAGTTTGTTTATTAAGCACACAGAGCAACCACCCAATTAAGCATTACAATAATCTAACCTTGAGGTCATGAACACATGAATTACTGTTTCTGCATTTGACATTGAGAACATATGTCGTAATTTAGATATATTTTTAAGATGTAAAATGCAGTTTTACAAATGCTAGAAACATGGCTTTCGAAGGAAAGATTGCTATCAAATAGCACACCTAGGTTCCTAACTGATGACAAGGAATTAACAGAGCAGCCATCAGCCAAGTGTTAGATAGAGTTTTAGGTTATTACATGCAGAGGTTTTTGGTCCAATAATTAAAACCTCTGCTTTTTCAGAATGTAGCAGTAGGAAGTTACTAGTCATCCAGTTTTTATATCAACTATGCATTCCGTTAGTTTTGCAAATTTGTATGTTTCATCGGGCCGTGAAGAAATATAGAGCTGAGTATCATCAGCATAACAGTGATTCTTTCCTCACTTTCTCTCTTTCTGCAACTTGTGTGAATGTGTGAATGCGTCTGTTCATGTGTTAGATTAGTTTATATGTCTTAAATTTATCCAATAAAGTCTTATTCATATTGAAAAGAGAAGTATCTTGTGTTTTGTGCTTACAAGTTAATGTCTTAAACTGCCAATCTTGTTACTGTGCTAATAAATAGTGTTTTCACTATACTTTGGATATTAATATCCATTGCAGAATTTATGTTATACGGCTCATTCAACTAATCGCTGGCCAACTCAGTGATCAGCCATAAAACTGTGATTCTGTCCAAATTCCCTATAAAATCTTAAATGATTCCATTTGAGCTAAATTGACCTGTTTCACCTTACATCACTTTGTGAGTTATAAAGTCACATTTGTGAAATATAAAGTTGCATTGTGAGATGTAATGTTACATTAATGAAATACTTAGTCACTTTGTGACAATGCAATTCATACATATAATGACTTATAAAACACCTCTTCTGTGTTGAACATGTTTTTGATTTCTGAATATAAATTAATTTAGATATTTATGTTGGGGATGTAAAGTCAAAAGTGTCAAGGTGGTCCAGCTGTGCTGCATTCATAAGAAGAAAAAGACCATACTGAAATAATTAAATTTCTCTGAAAGAATGGCCAAGTCATGTGGGATCTATTTTATTATTATGTAAAATAAGCTGTGACTTGGAAAAAGTCTTAAAAAAACTTTGGTTTGATAAATCATACCTAAACAAAAACCTATTAGGTTACAATAATGCAACTTTGTGCATGCAGTTTAACCATATAAAGTCTATTGTTTTACATTACAACACATTACAAGCTTGTAAATCTAAACTTTATCTTACTTTTTGGTAATATAAATATCAGCATCTGCATGAAATTGCATATTTTTGGGCCTCTGAATATGACCTTCATATTGTCCCTATATCATACCATATAGCTGTAAAACCCTGATCATATATGATACTCAACAAAATTTTTAAAGGGGTCATCGGATGCAAAATTCACTTTTGTTGTTGT
>NW_015506826.1:0-4990 GCF_001515645.1 Sinocyclocheilus grahami | reverse complement strand
GATTCCTGTCAGAATGACGTAGTTCTGCACAGGCCGCTCCCACGAAAGTTGATTGACAAGGCCGTCTTACCTTATACCTGCCCTGAGTGAGCTGTGAACTGTCCGCCATTGTGTCGACTCCGGTGCAGGGGAAGACAAGAATGTCTCAGATTAAGTGATTGAGGTGTTTTGTTGCTGGATGTAATAATGAACATAGCAATCGTTATTTACTCCCGACATCTGATCCGCTGAAGACGAAGAGGATTAACGTTACTTTCGTTTTTGAAAGGAATGCGCCAATCCCCGATCTGACTAAATGCGTTTAAAGGGGTCATATGATGCGATTTCAATTTTTCCTTTCTCTTTGGAATGTTACAAGCTCTTGGAGCATAAAGAAGATCTGTAAAGTTGCAAAGACTAAAGTCTCAAATCCAAAGAGATATTCTTTATAAAAGTTAAGAGTCAGCCACACCTACCTAAAATGGCTCGTTCTAACACGCCCCCACATGTCTACATCACTATGTGGGAAGATTTGCATAACGCCGCCCAAATGTTCACGCAAAGAAAGAAGGCGTAACTTTTATTCTGTGAATGCGCTGTGTGATTCGTTGTGAAAGCGAAACTACTTTGTTTGGTCTTCCAAAAGAGGATGATATCTGCTTTGTCATGCCTGGAGCTGATCCGTACTGGTTGCTGAGGAAATACTACAACTTTATGCTGTGGGTCGCCAGATCGGCTTTCACCGTGGATGAAGCGGAGTCCAGCCCGGGGTCGTCATATGTGGTTGCTGCAAGCCCACTGGACACTCCTTCGTCGAATCCGCCGCCTCTGCTCACTCAGCCTGCTGGCCGTTCCTCACTTTATCCTCCGGCCACTGCTCACTCAATGCCGTGGTTGACGCTGTGTTTTGTTGCAAAACTACTTTGTGTGGCCTTCCAAAAATGGACACGACTAGAAATCAGTGGTTAAGTTAAAAAAAAAGAAAGTAGATAACCGATTAAAGCAAATGTCTTACTAAAGAATGCCCCACAATCATGTTTTATCACTCATTATAGACACACCGTTTTAAAATCCTTAGATGTTAGTTGTGTTTTCAGTGCATTTTAGAACCTCTCTGAGATCCACTGAGCTGTTCTAAATTGTACAAAATTGCTTTTTCAGTGGTTGCTGAATGTGCAAAAAAAAACTCCCAGTCTGCCATAATGTTGTGTATTATTCGGTTTTGTTGTCAAGAGTGAAGTGAACTTTACATTAGTGAAAGTGGGAATGCATCTCTCTCTCTCACTCTGGCTATTTCTGTCCTATCCATTCTCCAGTTACACCTGCAAAACCTATATAATACCTGTTATTTATCAGCCAGCCCAAATGAACAGATAAACAAAGGAGAAGAAATAGAAGTAGAAAAAAACTGTGAAATCATTAATAAGGTTGGAAGACAAAGACAGAGACCACCTCTATTTTGCTGTTTTTGTTAAAATGATTGCTTTGCTTACGTGAACATATGGTCCTCTTGTGAAAGCCGTTCAGCAAGCGGCCTTACATATTTGCTGGATAAAATAATCAATTACATTAGGAGCACAGAGGCAAACAAATCCAACTACGAGTTATTGATAAACACAGTATTGAGAATACGAGAAGGTGGAAATATTAAGTGCCTCTTCTGGGGTGAATACATGCAGGAAGTGGACAATGTGAGGTGGCACAGACAGAATAAAAGCAGCTCTGCCATGATTAGCTGTTACATGTGTGAGTCACAATGTCACGGTCAACCTGAGCTTCTGGTGAGGAAGGTATTTCAACAGTAATCTAAACAAAGCCGCATGTCCTTTCATTCCCTATGTAGATTAACTCGGTAGCAAAAATCAATGTTTGAACATTTATCAGGGTAGAAACACACTTTTAGTTCAGGTACCATTTGCACTGTTTCTGTCATGTGTCCTTTTTTAAAACTCTTTAAGACTGTTATAGATGAATGAAGGATGAAGCAACATACGAAAAGAATGCTGTCATTGACACAGAGGTTTGTTTGATAATGCACATTTGTCAATGACATGATCATTCTCTTGTTTGGATCTATGCATTTTTTCAAACATACATTACAAATGCAATTCATACATACCGTGACTTGTAAAATGGCCCTTTTGTGATGAATATGTTTTTTCAAATTTCTCTGAAAGAAGACCTTAAGTCGTTTGGGATTTTTTAAATTAATTTTTTTATTATTATGTAAAATAAACCTTGACTTGAAAAAGCCTTTAAAAACTTTGGTTTGATAAATCATTGCCATGGGGTGCAATGATTTTTAAATACAAAAGTTACACTAATACAAACTTGGTGCATGCAGTTTAATCCTACAAAGCCCACTGCTTTATATTACAAGCTTGTAATTATACATTTTATCTTACTCTTTGGTAATATAAATTTCAGCATCTGCAGCAAATTGCACATTTATGGGCTTCTGAATATACCATATAATATGATCATACCATTTTTTTATGTATTTTTGTCTAAACGTTAAACAGTTCCATTAAAAGAGAGAGAGAGAGAAATTGAGAGTGGATGATGCATATGTATCCACACAGCTCTTACTTGCCATCTAAAAATAGGCAGTTAAGCCTTCTTCCCAAAAACAAGTTGGGTTCAGTCAAGGTGCAAATGCACTTTCTATTCAATCACAGAACATTCTGTAAAGCAGAAAACAATTCGCAAAACACCTTTGAATAAATTGGTTTGAATTTAAAACTGGGTCGGAGACTCTTCACTTGTGCTAAAACTTGATAAGTTTAAACAGGTGACAGGAAGGCTTTGGTAAATAAATGTATGCTGTGTTTCTCTGACAGTCTCCTAAGACCGTCCCTCAAGTTGTTAGTCGTATAGCGATTTGAAGGAACAAAAACACACGGAAAGTTCCTCCACAGTCTCTTAGGAAGCTGAGCACCATTGATGTTGTTCCATTCTTGACCCCACAGCTTCCATATCCAGCACAGGAGCGCTCGTGGGGACCCAGACAAAACTGAACTATCACAGGGATAAATTAGCAATGTCCCATGCGACTCGGGACAAAAAGAGTGGCATTTTTACAGAGACCCTTTGTTCTGCAGAAAGTCAAGAGAAGCCATGTGGATCCACTCTGCTTCATTTCCCCCATCAGAATACAAGTGCATGCTGCGAACAAGGGATGAGGAGGAGGGGAGGAAGATTAGAGACTCTTCACGCTGATTCTCTCTTCTCCCAGCAGGAGCAGCTATCGAATCACAGGCCACGGACAGAACAGTTTTTAATGAGCCATCAGACATATTAAGACTGATAAAAAAAAGAGCCATATCCTCTAATTTCCATTCTTTAATTAGACGGAAGCCAGACTCATCAAAGGCAGCCGAGGAGCCTCCTCATGATGGGAACGGTGAAATGGAGGAGGAGAGGAGATTTGGTTCCAGGGCGCTTCAAAATACCTCCTGGGACATATTATATTCCCCCCCACAAGAGGAGAAAGAGGGAGAGACAGGAGAAGGAGGATAGAAACAGGACAAAGCAATGGATGGACAGCCAGAAAGCTTGGGGCTGGATGTTACAGCATTCAGTTATATCTCCAGGAATTATTCTTAAAAATAGTATTTCCTCTGAGGTTATGTAATGCACCAAACAGAGGCCAAGATTCTTATAAAAATGAAATAAATTAGAATTCTGTGTACAAAGCCTATCGATAGTTTATTTGACATTGCTGTATGTTGTAGTATAGAATAGTAGCAGATGCACTTTTTTTTGCCAGGTTTTCATTCTTTCACAAGGCTGAGGAAATAGGACATTGTTGTTTTGTGTTATCTACTGTAGCAAGAGTCTATTAAGTGAGTGTCTCTTGATGTGGAAGCAGGACATCAGGAAACTGAGGCCTTTCTTTGAGTTTAGTAGCTTCTGGTATGTCTTGAAAGAAAACATGGGTTATGACAAGAGTGCCTGATAATAATAATAAGAAAGGATTTTTTTTTTTATTCGTATTCATTTTGGTTTTTAATCTAGTTTTGAAAAACTTAATTTTAAAGTTTAAATTGAATGACATATTTTCCTTGTACCTTGAATACATGTGTATGCATACATTTTTTCATTTAAATTATTGTTTTTAAATATTTTTTTTTCGAAGTAAAATCTATATATCATGAGTTATTTCATAAATATTATGTTTTTCAGGAGCCACACCACATGACATTTTACAACCTAAACTAACTTTGTCTTGTCATTAAAAGTTCAAATGATCTGATATTTTAAAATACTTAACACAGTCATGATGAAATATTAATAATCTGTAAAGCAGTTTTTTTATAATTAAATAATAAAGAAAATATGCCACCTATTTTGGTTTTCCTTTTTATTCGTTATCAGGGCAGTTGTGAAGGTTTTAATTATTTGTTTGTTTGTAAAGCTAGGAAAAATAAGCTAAGGCTTCAGCCTAGACCTTTTTGGATTACTATGAAAAATTATAAATAATTATGTAAAAATGTGTATGAGGACCAAAATAAATCTTCAAGCTGATTATAATTTTGTATTTGGTTACACCACATGGTTTATTTTTGAAATATTATCAAGCAGTTAAGGTTATTTTTCATTAAATAATAATAATAAAAGATTATGCCAACTACTTGGGTTTTCTTTTTAAGAATGTTATTATTATAATGAGGCCTTTTTATTCATTATCAGGACAGTTGAATCATCCTAATAAAAAAAAAAAGGATTCAAAGTGTATTCAAAATAAACTATGGTGGTTGGGATTCAGGAATGACGAATGGCAGACTGACCCATATGTTTCAGCTAATGCAATTCTTTACTGGAGGGATGTTGGAATGTAGATGCACTGATGACACTGAAGGAAATGTTTGTGGCACATTTCTGACACAACTGCGGATATGAAAGTCAGCTAAAACTGATAAGACCAAAAGTGTTCCGTTAAGACTAGACTGACTCAGGGCGATCGAAGATTTGACAAGAAAACACTCACTTAGAATGAGGCAAAAGAAAG
>NW_015506825.1:173458-174748 GCF_001515645.1 Sinocyclocheilus grahami | reverse complement strand
TTTTTCCAGACAGTTTGGCACACAATACCGATTTATGAATTATGCAGTGAAATGCTATGAGTGCTGGGTTGACAGCAGCAAGCCTGCTAATCAAGTCTCTGTGATGTCCAACCATTGACAGAGCCCCGTCAGTGACAACTGACACAACTTTGCTTAAATTCAATCCATTCTTTTCAAAGAACTGCATCAGTGCATTAAAAATGATTTATCCGGTTGCGTGCCCCTGTATTGCCAGCAAACAAAGCAGCTCTTCGCAGAAAACCTTCCCATCAAAAAATCTGACGAACACTGACAGCTGTTCAATGTCGGTTTGGTCGTAAGATGAGTCTATTGCAAGTGACATGACTTCAGCTTTCTTTATGTCGGATAAAAGATTGGACAGACACTCATTCGCCAATGTCTCTACTCTTCTTGTTGCCGTGCAATAGGATAATGGCACCTTCTATAATAGCTCCACGACCATTTTCTTTGTTTTGTCATCGTGATTTAAAACTTCCATGTCAATTGCACAGTTTTTAATTAATTCGGCATCCGTGAACGGCTTCATGGCCTTTGCCAGGTTCCTAGCCACACGTAAGGATGCTGCGGAGGCATTCCCCTGTATGGATGTAGTTTTGTGAATAACAGCAACTGATTGCTTGTATGCTGCCACCAATTGTGTTACCTTCTGTTTGCAGCTCTCAGTATGTTCTGGATAATTGCAGTTAAAACTGCTGTGCAATGCATAGAAAAGGCATTTTACGTTATCAGCCTTACAGACTGCCACAGTCTGCATGCATAACAAACACGTAGGTTTTGCATTGTGGTGGTCAGGCAAAATAAAACAAAATTGTTCAGTTCATTCGCATTTGAATCGCCTATTTTCTTTGTCAACCTTTCTTTTCTTCACACTCGACATGTTTTTGCTGTCAGACTAAGCTGTCAATGATGCTGCATTTGAATTTTACACAGACGTTTCCTTGACAGCACTATTTGAAATTAGCGCGGGACAAATATTTTTCTCTTTCCAAATCCGGCCCGCGGGCTGCCTATTGATGAAGCCTGCTTTAGTGAAGCGACATGTGGCCAAGTATGGTGACCCATACTCGGAATTAGTGCTCTGCATTTATCCCATCCAAAGTGCACACACACAGCCCCTCCAAAGTGCACACACACAGCACTGAATACACACACACACACACACACACACACACACACACACCAGTGGGCAGCCATTTATGCTGCGGCGCCCGGGAGCAGTTGGGTGTTCGGTGCCTTGCTCAAGGGCGCCTCAGTCGTGGTATTGAAGGT
>NW_015506825.1:164909-171126 GCF_001515645.1 Sinocyclocheilus grahami | reverse complement strand
CAGCGTATGCTATTCTGTGTCAGCTGTGCCACACGGATATGTTTCATACGTTGTACGTATGCTTTGATTTGAATTAATACAAATCCGTGTGGCACAGCTGACACAGAATAGCATACGCTGTTTGCGTTCAGTGAATATTCTCCAAAATGGCGCTACGGTGACGGGGAGGAGACGAATTGTTGTATAAAGTCGCTATTTTTGTTTTCTTTGCATAAAAAAGTATTCTCGTAGCTTTGTAAAAGTACGGTTGAACCTGTGATGTCACATGAATTATTTTACTGATCTCCTTGCTACGTTTCTGGACCTTGATCGTGGTATTTACACTGCTGTCTATGGGAGGGTCAGAGAGCTCTCAGAATGCATCACAAATATCTTAATTTGTGTTCCGAAGATGAATGGAGGTCTTACGGGTTTGGAACGACATGAGGGTGAGTAATTAATCACAGAATTTTAATTTTGTTGTGGAGTTACCCTTCAAGAGTTTCTTTACTTACTGAGCTGCCTCCTGTGTGCCAGTCCTTCACCATGGAATAAACTAATAAAATTAAGGGCAGACAAATCACAGAAACTGCTAAAGCTGGCTGTTTTAACTCTGTAAAGCCTGACATTTGAAGTAATTGTCTGAAAAGTTTTTTTTTTTTTTTATTGAACACCTTTAGACAAAATATTACAAAACATTTGCTTTTATGGCTCATATAGTATGATAAAGTGAGAATATGGAGGAAAATCAGCTCAATTTTATTCAGAGACTTAAACTGAGCAAAAATATGACGTTTTTGCAGATGTTGATATTTATATGATGAAATTCTAATGCTTGTAATGTAAATCAATGGGATCTTCATAACAGCACAGATACTGACATAAAATGATCGAAATATCAGCAGTTGCTATATATCTCCAATAATGTCTTTGTAAGATGAGATTGAAATGATCCAAACATATAATGCAATGCAAACCAATGCTGATTGAGAGATATAGAAATAAACGCTTCTCAGAAGATGTGAGATGAAGATCATTCCTCCACTGAGGAACAGTGAAAGTAAAGCTTCTGGAAACAAACGTTCCTCAAAAGATCCTGATGATCAGATTTAAGACTAAAAAATGATTGATGGAGAATCAAGTAAAGCCATGCTGCTTCAGTCCAGTAAGTGTTCATCTGGAAATATTACTACAGTTAAGACATTTACTTGATAAAAATCAGTCAAGATTTGACAGCAGAAAGACACTTGAAGCTGAAGGTGGACGTTTGTACAATTACACTAAAAGAGCTTTTACTTTATAAAAAATAATAAACTATCAATCAGACGACAGACGACGTAGTGGATTGTGTGTGACAGGTTTAACAGCATTATATTGATCATTTAGACCTGAAGGACGCGTACTTTCATGTGTCGATCCTTCCGCGCCACAGACCATTTCTGCGGTTTGCGTTCGAAGGACGGGCATATCAGTACAAGGTCCTGCCCTTCGGCCTGTCCCTGTCCCCCCGTGTCTTTACGAAAGTCGCGGAGGCAGCTCTTGTTCCCCTCAGAGAGCAGGGTGTTCGCGTTCTCAACTATCTAGACGATTGGCTTATACTAGCACAGTCTCAGGATCAGTTGTGTGAGCACAGGGATCTGGCGCTTCGGCACCTCAGCCTGTTGGGCCTTCGGGCCAACTGGGAAAAGAGCAAACTCTCCCCAACCCAGAGGATCTCTTTTCTCGGTATGGAGTTGGATTCGGTCGAACAGACAGCGCGCCTCACAGAGGAACGTGCACGGTACGTTCAAGGTCAGGACAGCGGTCCCACTGATATTTTTTCAGAGGCTCCTGGGGCATATGGAGGCCGCAGCGGCACCATCAATTGCCTAGAGTTGTTGGCAGTGCGCCTTGCCTTGAACCGTCTCAAAGGACGCTTACAAGGCAAGCACGTACTGGTCCGAACGGACAACACAGCGACCGTTGCGTACATCAACCAACAAGGTGGTCTGCGCTCCCGTCGCATGTTGCAACTCGTCCGCCACCTCCTCCTTTTGGAGTCGGAATGTTCACATTCTGTTCACATTCCGGGCCTGCTCAACCGTACAGTCGACGAGCTGTCTCGAACAATGCACCCGGTAGAATGGCGACTCCATCCCCAGACGGTCCAGCTGTTTCGGAGGCGCTCAGGGTCCAGCTGATTTGGAGATGTTTCGGAGCCGCTCAGGTAGACCTGTTTGCTTCTCCAGAAACCTCTCACTGCCAGTTTTTCTACTCCCTGACCGAGGGAACACTCGGCACAGACGCACTGGCACACAGCTGGCCGCAGGGCCTACGCAAGTATGCGTTTCCCTCAGTGAGCCTTCTCGCACAGACACTGTGCAAAGTCTGGGAGGACGAGGAGCAATTCTTGCTAATGGCGCCGTATTGGCCCACTGGGACCTGGTTCCCCAAACTAGTGCTCCTCGCGACAGCCCCTCCTTGGCCGATTCCTCTGAGGAAGGATCTACTGACTCAGAGACGGGGCACCGTTTGGCACCCGCGTCCAGACCTTTGGAAACTCCATGTCTGGTCCCTGGACGGGACGCGGAGGTTCTAGGTGACCTACCCCAGGAGGTAGTGAACACCATCACTTCGGCAAGAGCACCGTCTACGAGACACGCTTACGCCTTGAAGTGGAACCTGTTCGTCGAGTGGTGTTTTCCTTTCTGCAGCAAGGGCTGGAGCGAAGGCTGTCTCCCTCCACCCTCAAAGTCCAGGTTGCTACTATTGCGGCGTACCATGATCCGGTGAATGGGAAGTCTTTAGGTAAGCATGACCCCGTCATCAGGTTCCTTAGAGGGAGCTTATCAGGCACAGGGTGTGCCCTGCCCATTCAGGCTGCGAGCTCACTCAACTAGAAGTGTTGCATCTTCCTGGGCACTGGCTCATGGCACCTTGCTGACAGATATTTGTAGGGCTGCGGGCTGGGCAACCCCCAACACGTTCGCTAGAATCTATAGCCTCTGTGTACACTGACATGACGTCTCCGTTCCCTCCTTCAGGGAACGAGGGTTACCATACGTAACCGAGATGTTTTTCTTAAATAAAAGCAGACAAGTGTTATAAGAGGGGTTTAGTTAATATAAACACCAATTTACATTATTTCATTGTTTTGTAAATGTTGTGTTATAAATTGTTGATTGATGGAGAAAGATTCTAGAGGAAAAAGACACATTTACTCCAACAATAGATGAATTCTAGAGGCAAAAACTCCAGTCTCTGAGAACTACACATGCTAATTGGTGTCTCATGAGCAAGTCCTTTGCCTCTGTAACTTATTCTTAATTCTTGCATAATTAAATTTTTATTGCAGTATTTTAACAATTTTACTTTGTACAGATGATCTCATCAGCCAAATGAGGGGTTTTGACTAAGTGATGCTCATGAACGGAGTGAAAGAAGAGGATGTTGTAAATTGTCTTCAAAGAAAAAGCTTCTCAAAAGGTCTTAAAACAGCTTGAAAAATGGTATGTGTACAGTACTTCAAGGATCATAGTTGCTCACCCTGCTAAAGTCACGCAGAACATAAGCTGAGCTGACTGTCCATTAAACAACTTGATCTGAATTGTTTGTGTTTTTTGCTTTACTTTGACCAGGCCTGGGAACTGTCTGAAAATGGGATGTTAGGACTGAGAGATCCCCTGGCTGAGAAAAAGCCACACCACATCGGTGTTGGATATCAATCACAAACTGTTTCCATGATGGGGAAATGGACGGGGAAGAGCCAGAAACCAGTTTAAATGTGATGATAAGGAATCATTATTTTCTGAAACAGTATCAAATGTCTTATATTTATCACATGATCTGTATGATAGTTGACTGGATGGGATTGTGTGACTTTTAAGGACATTTCATCACTCATTTGTGTGAACTGATTAATATATGATGTTAATGTATTTTTGATGATCCATTATTATTTTTCTTGAATCTCCTTTGTCTTGATGCTACTTTATCAACTTTATGCTGTATGCTTCAATAAAATGAATATGGTGAATATCGTGTATTGAAAATTCTTGGTAAATACATCATTTTACTAGGTGGGCTCATATGTGTTTATTTTATACTTGAAAAACAACATTTAATTAATTACCATGATTATTTTTACTTAAGACATAAACATTTTTATCAGATTAATGACATCTGGGACAACAATACACCAAAAAGTTATTATTGTATATATTTAGTGACAATTATATCGATTTTTGGTTAAATAAAGGGAGTTACAAGATGAATTATTTTGCATTACAAGATGCTGCCATGGGCTTTATTGCTACAAACACTTAAGGGATAACTGATAATGTACCAGGAATGATCAACGTGGATCTTGTACTGCATTAAAACCAAGAGCATGCACATTACTAATGTCCAGCACGTGAGGAGCAAGATAAGGGGGTGAGGAGGACATTTTTACACTGATCTTTACTAAGTAGTTTTTTTTATATATATATTGTGATTCTTAGTACTGCATGAATTTGTCCTTGTGTAATAGTAATAGTGAAGTATATCACAATGTGTATAAATTGTCCTTGATTACTGCTTAACAGAGGGGAATTTATTATTATATAATATTTATTGGCGTTTACTTCAAAAATCGAATACATAATCTATTATTATTATTATTACTATGAAAGCATTTCTTTCTAATTTTTCCATGTTTCATCAGATGGCCTCACAATGTCCTGTCAAAAGCTATATGAGGGATGACGTAAGAATAGAAAAGGGTGGACTGATATAAACAGTGGACAGATATAAATGTGACTCAACACAGTTTGTTGTCCATGATGAAGATGATACATATATGTAGGTTTTACTGCCCTTCTACCCCCAGGGGCCCAATAGCGCCCCCTAGAAGAGCCAAAAAAATGCACATTTCAAATGGCTGTAAATCAGAGTCCAATTAACATATCAAAAAGAAAACTGGCAGGATTACTACTTATGCTATGTTGATAAAATAATGTTGGGCACAGTTTTCAGAAATGTATGGAAAGGTGGCAAAAAGGCATTTTAAATATTGCTCACTGTAATACCAAATTTCAGCCTGCCTCTCAAATATATCATAGAGGTTTGCACAATGAACATATTTAGATATCCAGTTTTCCATTAAAGATCTTATTTAATTTCGTTAATAAAAAGTTTTAAACTACATTACCCATAAGCCTCTGTCATTCTATCGATGGAAAGGGAAAACTTGGCACTGTTATTTGTAGTTCATTGAAGTTATGCTTAGAGTTAGGATCTCGCTAAAGGAGTAATTTTTCTTAACATAGCAACACTTCATTGTTGACTTAATATATTACAAACGTGATAATATCAGCAAAACATACTTTTGTAACACGATGCGCTGTTTAATATGGGTTAAAGGATAGTCCAACCACAGACAGTCCTGCGGGTGACAAGAGAAATTCACAGCCAATGACATCACAGCTGAGCAGCGGCGTCACACTTCCTTATTCATTTATGGTCATTTATGGCAGATGTCTTCCATTTTTCGGCTGAAGGGGAGGGATAGATTCTATTAACAATAAGTTAAATTTGCTACCTATTAGATTGTGTTTTATTAACGTCTACACCTACCCCTTACAATAATGCAAATACAGTAATTATTGTTGTTCAGCGTGACAAAAATTGGGCATATTGATGTGCGCATGCCCAGCAGTCGCAGCTGTATTCCATCTAGCCTTAACCGATAGTCCCCTTTCGTGGAACTTCGAACTGCGTCCTCTGGGGTCGCTATGGGGAACGCCTCGTCGTGACCCGTGTCTGAAGCCTACATTGAAAAAACACCAACTTGTTTGGCCGGCGACAGCCATGACGTCACTACCGTCGCGACTAGTACAAAATAGGCGCCGGTAGCGCACATCATTCACCTTCTTCGTCTTCACTGACCGTGCTGTTTGAAGCGTGCATTCCAAAAAACAAAGTAAGAGCTCTTTCTTTTCCTACTATAATGAGCACTAGCGAAGCTAGTTTCTGACACCCGATGATTCACACGATCTATGCGTTGTTTGTTTGGGCGAGGAGCACGCACGCAATGTTCTCGAAGGGGCAATCTGCGTGCACTGTGAGAGCTTTTCGCTGAAAAAGCTCCGTTCTCGTTTGTCTCTCTTCTCGAGTGGAGAGGGACACCCATCGGTTTCCCGCGGCTCGGGACCTGCCGCTGCTGAGGCACGGAGGAGAATGAGCTCGTGGGGATCTCAGGTGGACCTAGCCGATGAGG
>NW_015506825.1:163938-164801 GCF_001515645.1 Sinocyclocheilus grahami | reverse complement strand
AAAATCCCCGGACAGAGCCCCGGCAACAAGGCTCGTGGTGGGTGAGTATGATCCATATATCATGAGAGTGTGTATACTAATGAGAGACTGAGGTGGTCATACGTAAAAAATGTATAAAGTTACCTGCAGCGGATGATTCGGTCAGAAAGATCCTCGGAGCAGAGCTCCAGCACAGAGGTCATGGGGGTGAGTACGATCCAAATATCATGATATCTGTATATCGAGGACAGACCGCGATGGCTGTGTGTGTGTAAACCTTCTAAGTTCCTTGCAGTGTTTCCCGGGACCTGTACGTTTCTGTCCCTTGCTAGACGCCCTCGATGAGGTGCCGTTGCTGGGCTCAGAAGCCAGGTGCTCTACTTGCAGTAGGCGTATCACTCGTCGACATATGTCCAGACGGTAAGAATTGCCGGGCTTCGACTTCATACCTCCTGGATCATGCGGCCGAACACGGGCTTTTGCCGGAGCCTTCGTGAACATCAGGCCCCCGGTGCTACGCTGTAAGGCACCCGGACACCTCTCTAAAAATCCTGTATGGTGAGGGTTACGCGTTTCTGACTTCGTTCCCTGTTTCGGAGAGGGTTAGGCCCCGATTTCCTGGGCTCCTCTCAACCAGTGTGTCTCGATCGACACACTCAGGAGGCACTGCCCCCCTCGATATCAAGGGGTACTAAGAGGGTGTCATCTGGCGAGCAGGATCCTCTCAGAGGAGTTGAATCCCTCACTCCATGGGCTGTCCTCGTGGTAATATTGAGCACTGCTCCCCTTTCATGAAAGAGTTACCTGGAATGGGAACAGTATTCCTCCGCTGAGGAAAAACGGAGGTGCCTCTTTCATGAGAGGCTTGAGCTCGCTGTCTTTCC
>NW_015506825.1:151552-163919 GCF_001515645.1 Sinocyclocheilus grahami | reverse complement strand
CCCCCCCCCTCTCGGTGAGAGTTGGGTTTGGGCTCCCCCAGCTAGAATGGGCTACTGCCAGCCGGGGAAAGCCCGGCATTAGTAACGGCCGAGCCCCCTGTGCGTCTGAGGACCAGGCGTGTGCTCCCACGCCGAAATTGCTACAGGTTCGCGGCTAGCCACGCCAGCGTGATAGCCGTAGGGGAGACTGATGCCTACTCAGAGCTCCATCTATAGGCTGCCCTCCCGAAGTGCCACGAGAACCCCCTAGAACGGTTGTATCCATCTGCATATGGACATTCTAAAATCCACATGGTGGTAAGTGGGCACGGTATCTTTGCCCACTTTTCTAAAATTCCACGACAGTGGTAAGTGCGCACGTTCTACTTTGCCCACTTCTCTAAAATCCTATATGGTAAGAGTCACGCGCACAGCTTCGTTCTCTTTTTTTGAGTGGTCTAAAACCCCGGTTCCGCCTGGGACCCACTCCTCATGGTATCCTCGAATACCTGCTCTGACAGGGTGTTTCCACTAGAGGCCTGTTGAGACAGGTCCTTCTGCAAAGTGAGATAGCCCTGAGTGACAGGCCAAGACTAGTAATTGATCCAATAAGTAGGCTCTTGGTCGTATTCCCTGGAAGGAATCCTTCATGATTCTAGGCCCTGGCGCCACCTCCGAGGAGGCTTTTTTTGGCACAGCTGGTACGGTGGCCCCTGCCGTCCCGCAGTTCTGGGCACCGAGCCAGCCGCCCTCATTACACCAGAGGTTAATCTCGAGAGGCTGGTTCCCGTGGTAGACTATTAGTAGCCTGGGTTCTACTACCAATCTTGTCCCAGTGGGACCTGCACACTGTGAGGCTCTAGTAATGTCCCTTGGCAGCTTAGGCTTCTGGCCGTAGGGAGTAATGTCACTGACAGCCGTCTGAGTCCAGGACAGGGGCAACTCCCATGGCGATATGGTGTAGTTGGTACTTAGTGGCTCGCCATGGTTCTGGCTTGCACTCCCCTCAGCATGGCGGCGTGGGTATGCCGTTCCCCATAGCGACCCCAGAGGGCGCAGTTCGACGTTCCACGAAAGGGAACGTCTCGGGTTACTTGTGTAACCATGGTTCCCTGAGGGGAACGAGACACTGCGTCCTCTAGTTTTTTGTGCCATGCTGCGGACAAAAGCTTCAGACGAAGAGGTGAATGATGTGTGCTACCGGCTCCTATTTTGTACTAGTCGCGACGGTAGTGACGTCATGGCTGTCGCCGGCCAAACAAGTTGGTGTTTTTTCAATGTAGGCTTCAGACACAGGTCACGACGAGGCGTTCTCCATAGCGACCCCAGAGGATGCAGTGTCTCGTTCCCTTCAGGGAACCATGGTTACACAAGTAACCCGAGACGCTTTTGCCACAATAACGAATAAAAAAGCAGTTCATTGCAAAAATGTATCCAGGAAAGACTTAAGGGAAAAAATAATACATTGAAACAAATGGGAACGGGTGTGTAACTTAGAAATATGTAACAAAAAAGTCCTTAAAGATTGCCAAACAATATTTTTACAAACCACTTGCAAAGTTATCTTCACAAAATATTGTATTTTCTTCCCTTAAAAAGCAAAACTAAAAAGGAAAACAATTATTAAGAACATTGTAAATTTTTAACTCTAATACTTTGTAATTATTGTTCACTTTTATTGTGACTAAATGCAAAGCAAATTAACATTGTTAATAATAATAATTATAATCAGTGTTGGGGAGTAACTAGTTACATGTAACGGCGTTACGTAATTTAATTACAAAATAAATGTAACCGTAATCCGTTACAGTTACTAAGGAAAACTGTGTAATTAAATTACAGTTACTTATGAAAATGTTAACGATTACAAAGGGGATTACATTTGAATATTTACACACATCCACATACAGATTTAATTCATTTCTCTCCCAAATTGCGTTGACTACTCTGAGACATACTATCATACATATAATATCTGCGATGCGGATCGTAGAATCCAGTCATAAAAACGGAAGTCCTATAGCCTAACGCGGACGGAATATGCCACATTTTGGACGAATAAATCAAAAGTAGGTCAGTACACTTGAATCAAAACGCGCTATGGATTAGTGTCTGAGAATATTAAGCCGCGAAAAGACAATATATGAATCCTGCACGTTCTGCGTGTCTGTGGAAATCAGGCTCGGACTGGCCATCAGGAGAACCGGGACAATTCCCGGTGGCCTGGCGGCCGATTTGGACGGCTATTTTAATATTATTATTGTATAATTTCCTGCCGAATGTACTAAAGCGATTATTTCCGAATTCGCCATTCAATATTTAAGTCTCTAATAAATCATGAATGGGTTAGTCGTGACTGGCAATGCTTCGGCTCGCGCGCTCAGAGTATCAGAGTAATCAATGCGAGAGAGAGAATGGAGAGGACTGTGGAAGCGCACAGCTGGAGCAGAGAAGCTAAACTAGGCCTGCTGTTCAGGGTTTCAAGCGCAGGCCAGTTTCATCTGTAAATATGCTATTGTAGTTTTCTCTTTGTTTACTTAGTTAAGCAGCAGCAGCGCATTGCTCATCAGTCATCACTCAAAATACTGTATAAAGGACATCATCATTATCTATTGTAATGTTACAGTGGTAATTTAGCAGACAAATAATCATATTTTATAATAGGTTTAGGGGGAGCTTAGGGCAGACAACAACACAACCCTTACGAAAATTAACGATGATTTTACTATAAATCCAAAGACAATGGTTACTATTGTTAAACCATGGTAACCACAAATTAACCATGGTTTTGTTAAATCTGGAGTATTAAAGTCATGAGAGAGATAGATATCAAGGCAAAATAAAGAGACTGAAAAGAAAAATGGAATTGAAGGTGCAGTTCATGACCTAAGGATTTAAACCTGTTTTATGTGAGGTCCATACAAAAAATAGGGTTGTCCATGTTTCAGAATGTGTTGTGGGTGTATGAGTGTGAGATTTCCTGGCCTGAAATGTTTTTCCCAGTCCGCCCCTCGTGGAAATTAATGGCGCAGACATGCGCTTTCATTTACTACACATAGACCTACTGAAGCTTGCTGTGTTTTCAGCCTCTGCCGTCTCAATATATGAGTACATGAACACATAAACATAATCTCTAGAACTGCTCTAGAGTCACTTCATGAGCATTTGACTTATTTTGAGAAAACTATCATCATATCATATACAAAGAGACACCAATGTTTCAGGAGTTTTTAGTACACAATAGGACACATGCTTATTAGATAACCGTATCTGAGTTGATGTATATGCTTTTATTTATTATAATTTTTTAATTAACAATTTTTTTTTTCAAAGCATTGTTAGATGCAGTGTTTCCTGTAGTTATGCAAAGATTTCTTATCTCTTAACTATTTCTCATCTTAACTATTTCTTATGATTTTAATTCTGCGTTGAACTTCAGATCAATCTCAAAGTAAAAGGCAGGACTAAAGTCTGATTTTGTGGTGGATGTGTTCAAATGTGATCATCTTAATTCAAGTGATGAAGGATTGTGAAAGTCTGACATTGTTGAGCACTACTGTAAGGTTAACCCTGCATGGTGTTAATGTTTGAAAATGATTAACAGTTGCAAATAAACATTCATTAGAAATTTAGAAAAGTAATACTGTGTTTAGGGTTCTTACTAATGGGGCATTTTTAAGACCTTTACCCTGTCCAAATACCCACACTTGAGGACTTGGCCACTTGAGAGCGCGTGTACGTGACTGTCCCAGGTCTTAATAATGCCAAAGCGCAGTGCCCTTAACACACACTAAACCCACACTATCTCCAATAACGCTCCGGAGCGCTAATCAAGGCTTAGTGTATCCCATCATGCATCATGTTTTGGAATAAATCGTGAGACTTTTTGCCGAGATCTCGCGAGAGGTCACAGAAATCTTTCCAATGTAAGTTAAATATGAATAATAATTATTAGATATTACGAATAAAATGGTAGTAAAACAAAGTGTTGCACGTTTTATTGGTGCAAAGATAAGTATATTTCAATCATGACAACTCTCTGAAGACTTTAGCATGGTGATAGATATGACAATGTTAATGTATTTTGTCTTGGTGGAACTACGCTGCTGCTGCTGAATTGCTGCTGCTGTTGGTTATTGCTGTAGTTGTAGATTATTGCAGCTGCTGCAAGTAAGTACAGGAACTTGCTACTGCCAATGCATACAGCGATACGGTGCCGTGTGTATTTAAGACATACTGCTGCTGCACAAATAGCATATAAAATAACCCGTAGCAGATCTATAAAGGTGGAGCTGGGGAAGGTGGAGGGTTTCAGAGAACTCTGAAAGCACGCTGCAGGAATCTGAAATGAATGCTAGCCGCCATATAAATGCAAGGCAGTAAGCTCATTGGCTGCATATGCAGCATGAACCAATCAGCTTGAACCAAGTCGTTTAACTCTCTGAATATCATCAGTTACTTTAACCCCCCGTCAGAATGCGCCATCTAGAGTTTCATGACTGAAGTATATATTTATTTTCTACATCATTTGCAACTGCTTTTTAACACTTGTGGTCTTCGTGCTTACTTGAACACTTGGGCCAAATACAGGAAATACATCAAATAAGTAATCAAATGGTCAAGTGCAAAGACCGCAAGTGTGGGTATTTGGACAGGTCAAAAGTTTAAGAAACAACAAATGCTGTTCAAATTATAACAGCAGGAATGTTTGATAAAAGGGTAAAACTAACACAGACCTACCTCTGCAAATGTCTGCCTCTGCAGCTTTCCGTCTTCTCCGTTTCTGAAGGAATACCTCTCCACAAACACGACTGGGCTGACTGCTTCCTTTACGTCTTTTTAGTTAAAAATAATAATAATATAAAAAGGGAGAGAAAATTAAATAGAACTATATACAGAATGTTAATAATGACCTGTGAGCAAAATATTTAAGATATAAACTGATATGAATGAACTGCAAAAAAAATTTAATTTTTTTAATTTAATTTTTTTTACATTAAAAGGTATTAGAAGCTATAGTATAGTAAATGTTGTGATTACTGTCATAAAAGCACATCAAAACTACCATTACAGTGGTACAACCATAATACGTTTGGTGATTACTGTGCTATTACTATACATTTCACAGTAAAACTACAGTTACTGTGGTAAAAACATGGTAAATGTCCTGTTTTAACTTCAAATTTCACAGTAAAACTACAGTTACTATTGTAAGTATTGCGGTTACCATGCTTTTACTACAGATACAACTTACAGCTTTGAACCTGATATGAATATAAAACTGATCCAATGTCTATGGCAAGTCACGTGGCAGATAGCGTTTAATCACCTCAGTTAGCAGGTGTGTTCATTTAGTTAAACGCAATGAAACTCAAAAACAGCCTCGGATGGCCGACATAATACAGCGAATAAACATACGGCGCTAATATGATTAATAAAAAAGGCAGAATACATTTTATAACAGACATTAAGACAGCGTATTTATGACTACTCACCCAACCTGTGGCACACGTAAACTGATGGCAAATATCGCGATGTGTGCTGAATGAGACTTCTTGAACGTGATTTCATAGCGATCATCATTCTCGTGCCCTGACGCTAAAAGTTTCCCATTGAAAGCAATGTAGGTCCCAGTTCGTCGATATAGTGACGCCGAGGGGCACCTTTGGCGTCTTCATAGTGACGCTAAGGGCGCTTGACCATGCTTTGGTTTTTGACGCCTTTGGAGTGAGAATGGGTAAACATAAATTATAAATTAATTATTATTAATTTTTCGGCAGAATATTAGTGAAAGTGGTTTTCTATATTATCTCATGCATGACGTAAGCGTGCTCCGGCCCGGAATGTTTAGTGCAAGTGTGAGTGCAGGCCAGCAGGTTGAGTTCGAAATTGTGATATTCGATATTGCGGGCTCGGTTCAGGGCAACCGTGCCTAGTGTAAGTACACCCTTATTATCAATTAAATATTATATTAATTAAATAACATATAAATATATTTTACTGTATTAAGTGTTTACATTTTATAATGTACATTATCTTCATGTAGATCCACCAGTTCACATTTACAACTCTTCGAGTTTGGTGCTTAAAAACATGGGTTGATTTTCACATTGGTCTTTGACAACAGCAGAGGTTCAGCTGATTGAAAATGGAAAATCATTCTCTTCCAGCAGGTGGCGCTTTCAGAACGGCAGTGCACAAAGCCCAAGAGACAGACTCCACAAAGCAGCACAGCAGCTGACTTTGAAACGTGCAGCGCATGTTTATTCAATGAATAGCCTTTTGAAGTTTAATCGCAATTCTCATCTTTCAGTCCCCACATTTAAGACCGCCTGAAATCATAATTAAAACTTTCTTGTACCATTTAAGACTTTTTAAGGACCCGTCAACTTTTTTTTTGAAAATGCCATTGTTTTTCACTCACTGAAAGTTTAATCTGTCTGCATGCATGCAGCGTTCCGCTCTCTGCTCTCATCACCCAAACGGCTCTAATGCTGACCTTGATGTGCTTGATAGCTATAACTTTGATTTATTAGAAATTAGCCTTTGGTATTTATTTATTTCATTATGTCAAAAGCCTTCACGACCTGCATGGAAGCACCCATCTTGCGGTCCTGATTCGGTCCTATTCTTGGTAATGTATTTTACAATTTGCTGCAGATGCTGATATTTATGATACAATTCTGATGCTTGTAATGTAAATCAATGAGATCAATGAGACACATGGATCACTGGTGCTTGGACTTGTGTCTATACTTACATTTAAAGCTGCAGTCCGTAAGTTTTGCCTCTTTGTCGCCATCTCTGTTTGAAAACCTGCAATTGCAGCTGTTTGCAGAATTATCTTCCTTGCTCCAGCATGAATCTAATGTTCTGAAGAGTATGTGTGGCAGTCAGTGTGGATATTTACTGTACTTCGCAATCACAGATTCTAGCTACGTCTTGGAAAATTACCCAAATATTTACCCAAATAACAAGTCTGCCACGTTTGTTCTGGCCAACTGAGGAAAAAAGCATTACAATAAATCACACTTCTAATGGTGATTAAATCTAACAATCACTTAGCTCATTTCACATCAAACCGTTCAAATTATTATTTTTGTTATACTTTATTCTCAAATTAGTAATGTTAACAACAATCCGCATTGCGTTACTATTAGTATGTATTACCATGTTTCAGTTCAGTTCAGCACAGTCTAATCTATAATTTTTTTATACCATTCGAATTTCATATTAAGAAATTATTTTAACCCAAAAAGCTAACTAAGCTCCCTTCGAACTGGTTTTCTTTAAAATACAAATCGTGTGTAATCCCATGCTATCTGTAATCAGAAGCACATTTATAACTGGAATATAATTTAATTTCATTCACATGTGTTTCATAAACACATAATCCTTTATGGATTATAATCCGCCATCAAAATGATACATTTAATTATTCCAGCTGCTGTGAGAAAAGGCTATAAACGATCCGCCACCTGCAGGATCCTCACATGTGATAGCCTAGTAGCCGGGACTACTTCTTTATGTTTACAGACGTGATATAATGACACAGCGGCATGCTCGAATTTCCTGCGAGAACCTACCTGTACCACTCAAACTAGAAAACATTATTATAAGCTAACCGTTGTGAATCGGGCTAAAGTAAGGCGATAGTTTCCAACACTGGCTGTTATGTACTTGCTCATATATTGATTTCGGATCATTTTTAACCAAAAAAAAGTTACGGACTGCAGCTTTAAGTTTAGCTGTTTATTTAAATTATTTATTCATACTTTGAATAATCAAATGCCTCCACAACTGTACTTTTAGTTCTTCATTTCCCACTGTTCATTGTGTGTGCTTCTCATTGTCTTTTGAATTTTGAAACAATAAAATGAATAAAAGCAAGGATACAAGTGCCAGTAAGGATGTTTATTTAAATGATTTTTAAATGTAATAAAGTGAACCACACATTTACTGACTTTAAAGAATCAAAAGCCTCCACAACTTTACTTTTATTTCTTCATTTCCCATTCTCATGCTTACTGATTCTGATGCTATTTTTTTCTATAAGTTGCCATAGCAAGGATTCCAAAGACAACCGCTGAAGCAGCAAGATCTTGCACCTATAAGAATAAACAGAAGGTATTTTTACATCACTGTGTGAAAACTTGTTGCTATTGTGAATTTAATCCTAATAATAAAATAATTTTAAACATTTTGGCTTAATACAGTCTGTAATTCAGTGATTTTGAGACATTTATGAGTACAATATAATTATGTATGCGAGGTCATGCCGAACAACTGTACCTGCTGGGATAGTGGATTTCCGTATCTCACCAGCGTAGCAAAGTGCTCACAGTTGCTTGATAACACATTATATGGAAATTCCCTTCCCACAAGATTTTCTGCATCCTGTAGAATATCTTTAATGGGACGTGGCTCATATTGGTTATCCAGACGATTGTTGATACGGTATTCATCATTGTTAGCCACATCCTCAAGTTTTTCTTTCTTCACTGTGGCCCTGCCATCTTTCCCTGGCTTCGCACAGCTGGTCCCTGAGTCACCATGCTCAGCTGTAGAGAAAGAAATGGAAAAGTAAAAACAATCATGACTCAAATGGAAAGTGTCAGATTCAATACAAGTTTAGCTTAGTAGTCATGTAAAAACAAACAAACAAACGAAACAAAAAACTCACAGATTTTGACCAGGTGAAGCACATATCCATCTCCAACATAAATTGCCCAGTGCTGATATCCTTTTCTAGAGATTTCAATGAGGTCTCCACGCTCCGGTTCCCTATTCTTTAGGAGACAGTGTCAGGTGTAATATACACAAAAAAGTTACAAAGTCATTTAAATTAGTCAAATTATAATATCATACTGTTTTATCTAAAATATCACAATATAATTGTGCTTGTAAAATATATAAAAACAAGAAAGTGAAACTGTTAACTTTGCCGAATAATTGCTAGGCTACTGTACACAAAGACAAATGTGACCCGCTCTGTAAAAAACCCAGCTAAAGTAATTTTTTTGTGATTCACTGTTTTCTACATAAAATCATCCAACATAATGTAACGGATATTCTGTGAAAATATTCCATTGATATCTTTAATATTGACCGAGTTAAGACCTTTCCACACTGAGATCATGGCCATCGGAACCATTGTGTGTGGGTGGGACAGGACTAGGGTTGCCAACTTCAGAGAATGAAAATACAGAACACTCAGCTTGCCCCGCCTACGACCACTGATGGACTGTCATACTAGCATATCTCCACCCTCAGCCAGTTGTACTCTGTCTGCTATTTTCTCCGTGCTCGAGCATCTGTAACGACAACAATGTCTCGTAAGCAATGCAGGTGTTATGTAGTTGGATGTAAAAAGTGAACACAAGGCGTGAGCAGCGCATTTTTTTTTTCCACGTGCATGTTAACAAATGAGTGCATTCACACGGGAGCAGGAGCAGTGTGTGTGCGAATACACACACGCACACGCACACACACCAAAAAAAAAAAAAAAAAGAAAGAGGGGGGGGGGGGGGGGGGGGGGTGACCGTGTATACACAAACACACACACACACATATATATATATATATATATAGTATGCATGAAAATGCGTATCTTTCAATTAAAGTCAGCTTATAGATTTAATATGGGCTGCTTTTGGTACTTGACACCTTTTTATTCGTAATATTGTGTTTCAAAAATAAGGTCCAAGGTTAAGAATTATACTAGTAATATTAGTTACGTAAATATTAAATGCTTTTCTCTATTTAACAACATTACAAAAAAAGACGACTTCCCTTTCTGATCATGTCTCTTGCGCGGTGGGATGTTGGACTCATGAAAAATAATCACGTTTGGATTCACTAAAACTGATTTTCTGAAGTCAAAACATGACGGAGTTGGCGTTAGTGCGAGCGGCGCTTGCTGTGAGGCGGGAGCCAGCAGAGGATTCCTCAGCCTTTACAAATGGCGCTTTTCCACTGCATGGTACGGCACGGTACGGCTCGGTACGGTTCACTTTTGGGGGGTTTTCCACTGGGTAAAGTACCTGGTACCTGGTACTTTTTTAGTACCACCTCGGTTGGGGTTCCAAGCGAACCGTACCGTTACCAAAACGTGACGTGTAAACTCTGCTGATCACGGATTGGCCGGAGAGAATCGTCACTACCTGCGTCACTGAACTTGCGACACAAACACAACAGAACCGCTAGATTTAAATCAGCACAGCCAGCGAAGGATCGAACGCAACTGTTTTGAACGAGCGCACCTTTTTTTAACAACCAAAAAGTTTTGTTGTCTGTTGCGGAAGAACAGACGTTCTTCTCGTTGATAGCAGAGGAGCGGATCCAGCGAGAGCTTAATGGGGCGACGCGGAATGAAAAAGGAGTCGCGGCAGCAGAGGCGGCGCAACTATAATGACATGTGAATAATCCCGCCCACTCTAAAACGATACTAAACTGCAGTGGAAACGCAAACCGTGCCGTGCCGAGCCGTGCCGAGCCGTGCCGTACCATGCAGTGGAAAAGCTCAATAGATGATGATATTGTTTACAATACAACCGGAGCACATGCCGCTGAGCTGAGGGGCAGGACGTTTAGACGTGCACTAGAGGCGGTTTAGCCAATCACAACACACTGGGCTAGCTAACCAATCAGAGCTCATCACGTATTTCTGAGGGAGGGACTCGTAATCAGCCCGTTTCTCAGAGAAGAGACAGAGCAGGGTGGAATAAAGGTAAATTATGTGAAAAATAACATAATTTGTGTGTTTTTTTAAAAACTAAGCATTAACACATGTTAGACTGCACCCCATAAACACAATCAAGCTTATAAAATAACCTGTGAACCACCCCTTTAAAATATTTTCAACCGAAGCTGACATGGGTTCTAGAGAGCAAAAGGTTTTGTGAAAAAAGGGAAGACTTTAAAATAAAGTCTGTAAAATAAACTGTTAAAAGGATTTGATGATCACTAGTCTAGTGATTGTACGTTATTGTTGTCATCATTCAGTCTGTATTTCAGCTTTAATGTACGGTTTTTAAAACAAAGCAGTTGATATTTGCCATAGCTGCAGCTAGAAGCTAGTGGACTGCAGTGCCGAGTCGCTTTCACTCCGAAATGGCGGAAGCGCAGGGCTGCTGCTGGGTGCCACTGTTGCAATGGAATGTTCTACTGAGTTTCGCCTCTTGGTCTTCTATACTCTTTGGCCTTTATGTTCACGATTTCTGATTTACTTAATGCATACTGCGTGAGGGGTGCTGTGATTGGATGATGACAGGTATGTGATCATTCTCAAGTGATCAGCACAACTGCTGTTGTATCATTCAGTGGTTAGATGAGCGTGAAGGGAAGTCACGTACGGGACAAATCAATTAGGCCCAAAAACACGGGACGTCCCGGCTAATACGGGACGGTTGGCAACCCTAGACAGGACCCACCCACTTTTACCTCTCTAATTCAGCTAATATTTCCATCATTTGTATTTTTATTAAAAAACAAATGCCTTCCGATGTGATATGAAATGTGAAAAGGGAGAAGAACGATTTCGGCAAAAGGCGGATACGAACTCAGGTCACTCGTGTCAAAAACACTACACTACCCGCTTTACCACTTACGCCACTAAAAATTTTATTTAGCAGCCGTCTTTTGTAATCTTGTGATGTTAGTGCCAAGGTTTCCCCTCAGTTATTACAACATGGATTCCGATGTGCTTGTACTGTGTCTTTTGCGACGGCATTGAAAGCGTCTGGAAAGCAGAAGGCTGTGGGTTCACCTGATTCTACTGACTGGGAATGAGCGGGACAGTTCCATTCTTTAATTCAGGAGCTTCGGCTGGATGAGGATCGCCACAAGCACTACTTTCAGCTCCGTCATTTTATTACCATTTTTTTAAACTATAGTGAATAAACTGTATTAATGAATGAAATGTTCAAGGTGTCTGAATAAATATTATTTTGACTACATATATATATTACATTTTCAAGTACTGTGCTTTAAGTGCTGTAGGTTTTCCGGTCTTACGCAGTCGCATGCGTATGTATGGAAGTCAATGGAACGGAAAGTGCAGTGTGACCGCCCCTTAACGCATGAGAATTTTACTGGAGGAACCCCGCCGAAAGACGTGTATTTTAACCCGGGAAGGCAAATTTTTTTTTTACCGGAAACCCCCTCGAAATGAGATGGGGCTAGTTTTGAGTATTCAAAATATTCCTTCCACTATAGAAAAGTGAAGCCAAAGCATATCAGTATGGCCGCTGACATTTTGAGTAAATGACGTCATTTGGAGCCAGAGTCTGCGCAGTAGTGTCGTGAGGTGGAGCCGCAGTCTCAAAACTCCCGCCCAAACTCCCGCAGACCCAATCAACCATAACGACACCCCCCCCCCCCCCCGCGC
>NW_015506825.1:145229-151481 GCF_001515645.1 Sinocyclocheilus grahami | reverse complement strand
ACCAAAACCATCTTTCAGAAAATTGTATTGGAAGTGTAATTTATTTTATTTTATTTTGACTCAAGTCCCATTCGTTTACATGGAGAGGGTGGGGTTTATGACCTGTACTGCAGCCAGCCACCAGGGGGCGATCAAAGAGTTTGCAGCTTCACTTTTCAGGACGTGTGAGGCACACTCGACACACACACACAGAGAGAACAAAGTCAATAGTTGTGGTCCTCGACTGTCAAGGCTATTGTATTCACTTAAACATCGGATGAAGTGATTCTCTTTAATACAGATCATGCCAATGTATTTTTCGATGAGTCCGCTATGTTGTCCACAACAGCTTGAAGTTGTCTAATTTGGCACTGTCTCCCTGCTACACTAATAGTAGTAAGGCTTTATTCTGTGTAGACTTTTCCTTACAAGTACAATTTTAGCTGTAATATTTGTGTCCCCTTCCCTTCAAAAATTGCTTTTGAGAAATTGTGTTTATTGTCCCCCCTTACTGTTAGACGAAGTTTACGCCCCTGCATTCATGCATAGGCTATTCTTATTCTAAAAAACGGAACCGAAACATCAGACGCAAGTGCTTTATTGCTTCCGTAGGACATATGGAACTTTTTATTAAAAGGCCTATATAATAACAGCTATTTAGCCAACAACAAATCAGAAATAATATGTATTAAATGTGCATTTAAATATATTTTTTAAACATCTAGATTATTTAACAAGTTAAAGCAGGTTATAGTTAACTAAAACAAACTAAAACCATAAAAATGTATCAACTTAAATAAAAACTATAATATATGAATAAAATAAATAAATGAAATCAAATATAATATACTTAAGCTTAGTAAGGTAACATTTCTCATTTTTATTTAGTTAACATAATGTACTAAAATAACTAAAACTGAAATAAAATTAATGAAAACTATTTAGAAATATAAAAAAACTAATAAAAATGACAAAAACGCAACAAAATGAAAACAGAAAATATGATAAATATGATCAATAAAAACGTTTTATTATAATTAATATTAATATTAGTATAAACTCTAATAGTATCTCAATTATACCGATGACTATTATGTTATTATTTTTAATGTTTAATACTTATTGTAATTCATCAAACCGCAGCATCAGCGTCATGATCAGCATCCAAAGACGGAATTATTTCGACATGTATCAGGCATAAAATGTCCTTAAAATAAGCTGAGTATCTTGGCAGAATGTTGAGCAACAAAACAAATAGGCTGTTATTGAAATTTCAGTGATGCCACGAAAAGATCCACACAGAAATCAGAACCCGGATAAAGTCGCAGTTTTCATGCGTTTCCCGGCACTGACCTGGTTTTCGCTCTTGTGAATTGATATTAAGGTCTGTTTGCAGTTTCTAATGATAGAAAAGAAGTTTATGAATCGAATGATATGAGATTCAGCAGATGTGTCTGCACCTAAAGTAGCCTAAACTCAGAGATGATTGATATCAATATTTAGGAAGCAAACCTCCGGTATTTTATTTTGCACATTAATAATTAGTGTCAATCATTAATTTCAGCATTTATCATGTTATAAATGAAAATTACAAAACTGTATCCCGAACCCACTGATATAGGCTAATCTATCATTTACAGCAATAAACACAAATTATCTTTTTTTCATCATTTTTATGGCTATCACAACTTCGACGCTCTTTATCTCGGAATTCGATTATGCGACTTTAGCCGAGGTTTTACAGAGAGGGTCGCATACTCATTTCAAAGAGAATTATATCTAAGTTTAGCTATTTCTGTTGTCTTTTCAGAGCAACTTGTGTAGTGTTTTTACTTTTTCAAATTTTCTCTCTATAGCATAATAAAATTGCTTTGTGACCACCCTTGAGCAATAAGCATATTGTTCAATAGTATCAGAAAGTATTTTGATCAAAAACAACAGAAAACACACACAAAAAAAGATCTATTTGTCTATAAGTAATGTAATCTTTAATTCTTCCCATTGTTAATTAATGATATTTACCGGGTTCATGGCGGCGTCCAACTGCTCTTCTACTTTTCACTCGAATCCTGTTAGAAACTGTCGTGGCAATTTTCTATTTCAATAAAGGTATGAGACTAAAGTCTTTTGAATATTTATTTTCCTGAAGGAAAAGGTTTACATTCATACAGTCATTGAGGGTTGGCTGTAGATTGCAACAACGAGGAAATACCCAAACTCAACATTTATAACTTCATCAAATGCGGATGCTCTGATCTCATCCAATCATAATGCATATACAACATAAATGCCCATTTAAGGTGCCTAAATGTCCTCCAGATGCGTTGAATTTAATGCAAATCATTTTCTAAGTAGCCAGGACGTCTAAGAAACTAAAATAACATCTCTGTCTCACACAGGGAAGATGTTGTAGGTTGGGGGTGCTAAGAACACTGCATAGCCCATACACCAGGACATTTGACTGCACACGGGAAATACATTAGCCTAAGCGTTTAAACAAATACAAAATATAAAACTTTTTTTTTTCAGTACATCCATGAGATTTCCATGTTCCACTTTTAAGACGCATCACCTAGCCACACCTACAGATCCCACGGCACAAATATAACATTCACAAACATAAAAGCAAGCATAGTCAGTGCTGCGTGCATGATTTGGCATGGCAGAATGCGCGCATCAAGTATGCATCTGTTTAATAACTTTGATAACTTTCATTCTTACAACTGTTAAATTAATGGGCAATTTGTAAATATTTCGAAGAGCAGATAGAAATAGATAGAGAAATAGCCAACACTGTAAAAAAAAAAACAGTAGAATTTAACAGTAATATCACATTTTGATAGGAACTGAGAAATTCCATAAAAATGCATACATTGACACCAAATGTACATTTGATCTGTTTTTCAAGTGATTACATGTGTTTCTGAAAAAAATGGCCTTTGTCTTTAATTAAAAGTAATTGTTATGTATTTTTAACCTTACATGTCCTTAAAAAAACGTTAATATATAATGTTTTGTCAGAGTTGAGAAAAATGTATTTTTACAGAGACAAAACATTTTGATCAGAACTGTGATTTTCCATAAAAATACATACATTAACACCAAATGTAGCCTACATTTTGTCACCTATTTAACGGATTAGAATATGTGTTAGTGGAAAACGTGTAATTTGCGGGGTGACACGTACCCACCACGTTTTGCCAAGCAGCGATTTGGTCCCCACCACTTTTTAGAAACACCTTTGCTGCACGGATGTACCCAATAACAATTTTATGCAGCAGAGCAGAGCATTCATATAATTCGTTTGTTAAAGAGACGATCGGGCGCTGCAATGTGTTGTTTCTGAAAACATACTGAGTGCTCGTTGCCACCGTTATCAGTGGATGAAGCCCACAGTCAGTGTTGCCCGTGCACAGTCTTCACAGTTCAAGCCAAGAATAGGTTTCTGCAGGAAAGTAACGGGACTTACCAGATCGGGGTGTTTTTAGACCATGTAACCTGATAGGCTGACGTCATAGTGACGGTAGGTTTAGGGGTGGGGTCAGGTAAAGGGCCTCATTTTCATTGCATGATTTAGAAACACCCAGCAGTTAGAAAACGCCCACAAATTTAGAAACGCCCACTTTTGCTCTGCGGAAACCTCTATTTCGTTCAAGCAGAGGAACGCTCCACTCAGTCGCGGAACGCTATAGCAGAGACCCTGAATTTGTTGTGGTGAAATCACAAAATAAAATGCACACAAACGTTTTCGTATTCTTGATATACAATCATGGATAAACATCTTTCTTTCTTTCTTTTGGGGTGATTTGCATAAGTAAATTTAAGCAAACAAAAACAAGTTGTTTCCGAGGTTGGATTCGAACTAAGAACCTATGTCGCGGATTCAACCACTGGCCCACAGCAGTGCAATTATGTGTTAGTGATAAACAATGAGATCTGGCAATAAAATAAAATCAATGTAAAAGCAAAATCGATTTCTGTACATTGTTACTTTTTTCTGCAATCATTATTGCACGTATTTCATATTAACACCTTATTGGCAGAGGCCATTTACATTAGCTCCGCCCACCAATGTCTGGTTGGCGTAGACAACATTATAAAAATACAAGGAACCAAAGTCCGCCACGCAAGATTTTCATAAAATATAATAACTTGCCATTTCGTTTTTTTCTCACCAAACCCTCAGAATACCTTCAGAATGCTTGGAATATACGCCACGAGATGCATAGGATTATTTTATGACAGATATGTATCCGCTTAAAAAAACAAAACAACTCAAGTAAACCATTCTCTGCCATTAAATTGGCAAGCCCAAGCAGGACATTGCGATGTTGCGACATTGCGATGGGTTAAATAAACTCAATAAGCAGACAGACGCGACTACAGTCAAGCGCAGACCAGTATTGAAGTGCACAGGAAATAAGCAGCAGTCATATTTAAACCAGTTTACATTAATATTGAGTACTGATTGATTTTTCCCCCATTGAGGGAACTTAATACTCTGTCATTAGACGAGCTATTCATTAGTCTGTTTGTTGAGAAAAATATGAAATTGATAAAATGGGTTATTAATCCGTACAACTGCAGCAGCGGAGGACTATTATTCTGCTGCGTAATACTGCAGAAGAACTGATGACGGCACGGTTTGATCTTCGGCTTACCAATCAGCAGAAAGGGGCGTTTAATTCCCGCCCACGTGTGGAAATCAAATATTCAGACTGTTTATTCATTTTTCCACCCATGAATGAAAAACGAAAATTTAAGCTGAATTCTCGTTTTTCGTTTTTTGGAAAAAAACAAAAAAACGAAAAAGGATCAGTTTTCCTGATGGTCGCTAAAGTCACCAGCTATCCGGACGACACTCTCTGCGCTTTCTATGAGGCAAGTCTGAAGATGGTCCTCGGAAGGAGTGGTAACGGAATACATTTTATAACAGACATTAAAGGGGTCATATGATGTTGCTAAAAAGAACATTATGAGTGAGTGAAGTGACATGTGGCCAAGTATGGTGACCCATACTTGGAATTAGTGCTCTGCATTTAACCCATCCAAAGTGCGCACACACACAGCAGTGAACACACACACACCGTGAACACACACCCGGAGCAGTGGGCAGCCATTTATGCTGCGGCGCCCGGGGAGCAGTTGGGGGTTCGGTGCCTTGCTCAAGGGCACCTCAGTCGTGGTATTGAAGGTGGGAGAGAGCGCTGTACATTCACTCCCCCCAACTTCCCCAACTTATTTGGTGTAATGAAATGTTTATGCGGTTTAAAGTTTAAAAAAACTGTGATGCCCTGTCCCAGAGCGACGAGACAAAAGCATTAAAACCCATTATAAACTAGGCATTTGTTGCATCCAGTGGGGACATAATTATTGATTATAATGACTTATACTGTCTTCAAGTGCTACTCTACACCGCTCAAAAAAAACTTGCTTTAAAAATATACAATTTAAAAACACTTTAAATATAAAAGACGCACTTCCAGTCTGTGAGTCAGAACAACCGGCATTGTAGTCTACTCTCCCAGGATCAGGAAACAGTCCTCCATAAAATGTGCTGCACACATCTGAATATTTGGGTTGAAGTGTTCTGGAACAGTGTTGTAAATACAACTTAACCACTGATTTCTAGTCGTGTCCACTTTTCCATCAACAAAACACAGCGTCACACACGGTGGGCTAGAGTGAGCGGTGGCACGACCAGCACGGATCAGCTCCAGGCATGATGAAATGGATATCGTCCTCTTTTGGAAGACCAAACAAAGTAGTTTCACTTTCACAACGAAGCGCACAGCTCTTCAGGACATGGCGGCGGCGGCAACAATACTACAGCGAGAATAAAAGTTACGCCTTCTTTCTTAGCGTGAACAATTCGGCGTTATGCAAATCTTCCCACATTGTGATGTAGACATGTGGGGGCGTGTTAGAACGAGGCGTTTTAGGTAGGTGTGGCTGACTCTTAACTTTTATAAAGAATATCTCTTTGGATTTGAGACTTAAGTCTTTGCAACTTTACAGATCTTCTTTATGCACCAAGAGCTTGTAACACTCCAAAAAGAAAAGAACAATTGAAATCGCATCATATGACCCCTTTAACCACTTATTCTCTGGGCGTTTTTGGTATTTTCGCCTAAATTTTTCATACTCCAATTCAAATGTTTGCCCTACACGCATACAATGGAGGAAATGGGAAAAAAATGGTTTCATTGTAAAGAAAACCCTTTGAACTACAAAATATGAGTGGAATTCTTTATAAATAACCTTATATATTTT
>NW_015506825.1:144342-144899 GCF_001515645.1 Sinocyclocheilus grahami | reverse complement strand
TTTGCATCGAAATGTGTCATGGTGAGTTTCTCTTGCAAAAACAGGCTTTATAAAACACATTAACCCCACAATCCTATTGTACTCTGTGCCATAAGCACTTTAATTGATTATTTATTGAATTATGTTTCATTTTTATGTTTTTCTAAGTAGTAATATACAAAATGGCACAAGCGAATTGGACCAAACTTGTCATATTGTGATTTCTACACTCAGTTTAATTCTTTCAGGATGCTCAAGACTGTCTACATTATAATTTATAGCTGGTCTATAACAAATAGAATCCATATCCTCCAGCTTTATATCATTCCATTTATATGCATTCTGTATTGGGGTAGTGATCACAGCATCTCTCACCTCAGCATCAGTTGAGCACTGCATCTCTCTCTCATCCTGCATCCAGCTGTGCTTGCCTCTGTGGTCCAGAGCTGGGCTAATTCGCTAGCATGCAGCTACATTCTACATTCACAGCGTCAAACGAACATATGTTAGCTCATCTACACCGCACTGTAGTAATCCATCTATATTTACTGTATACTTACTGAAATGCATAATGTACT
>NW_015506825.1:143777-144093 GCF_001515645.1 Sinocyclocheilus grahami | reverse complement strand
ACGTTTCATAACAAAGGGAAACACTCTCAAACTCACGGAGAATCGCTCCTAAAGTCTCCCCAGACGCGCGTCCACTGGCTTCTCCAGAGGTGACGTGTATGCTGCATAACCTCCCGAGGCAGAGGCGCTCGCTTCAGCTCCTTGTGCGGTGTTGGCACCCAGCAACACACTTTCAGCCTGTCATGTCGCAGGCGAAGGAACCATTGCTGAACTTTGAACTCTCCCTGTTTCCTGATGGTACGTCTGTAGAACCTCCAGAGGTGTCAGTGGTATCCACTTATGAACTCTCTGCCTGTCCTGTCACGGCTATGGAGGC
>NW_015506825.1:125404-143575 GCF_001515645.1 Sinocyclocheilus grahami | reverse complement strand
ACTCTCTGCCTGTCTTGTCACGGCTATGGAGGCCATCTGTGAACTCTCTGCCTGTCCTGTCACGGCTATGGAGGCTGTCTGTGAACTCTCTGCCTGTCCTATTCCATTTATGAACTATTGTCCTGCTCCGAGTCAGCCAAACAGGCCATTTTAGAACTCCCAACCATGTCTGCAACAACCACAGAGACAGTACATGGACTTTATTTTTGCCCCGATTCAGTCAAGGGATTTCCCTGAGAGATCTCAGCCCAGTCTGGTACGACCGAGGCCTATGCACCTTATCCCTGCTCTGTTAGCCCTGTTATGTCCATAAGGGCCGTTAACGAACCTTTTGTTTGCCCTGCTTGCCCTGTCACGAGCCCAGAGAGCATTAATAAACTGTCTGTCTGTCTAAATCTTGCTAATGAATCGGTTCCTGAATCATCGTCCCGTTTCTCTCCATGAGTCTGATGTTGAACCATCTGTCTGTGCAGATTCTATTAATGTCCGTTTAGTTTCAGTCACTTAAGTGTCTCCCAGTCCAGTTTCTGTTAATCCATCCGATTTTGAACTGTCTCTGTCTGGATTCTGCTGTTGAGTGGTTTTGAGCTGTCGTACGTGCTAGTTTCTATCAATAAGTCTAATTTTGAACAATCTGTCTGTCTGGCTGCAAATAATGAGTCTGATTCTGAGCCATCTGTCTGTTCGGTTTCAAACAATGAGCTTGAGTTTGAACATTCTGTCCATTCAATTCCAGCCAATGCAGTTGATAATGAACTGTCTGTCTGTTGATTATGAACTGTCTGCCTGTTCAGTTGTCTCCAGGGAAACTATGGATGCACTTTTTGCCTTCCCTGCCTCAGTCTTTGATGCCGTAGATGCAAAGTCTGTCTTTTGTGTGTCAGTTTTCCCTAGGCCCCAGTCTCTGCCATGGGTCCCGGCTCCATCTGTTCCGCCCTGTTGGTCTTCTGCTCCGCCATGGAGGTTTTCTGTTCTACTCTGCTGGTCTTCTGCTCCGACCTGATGGTCTTCTGCTTCATCTGCTCCTCCGTGGTGGTCTCCTTCTCCATCTTCGCCCTGGTTGTTTTCTGTCCTGCTCTGGTGGTTCAGCTTGGAACAGCTTCCACATATGAAAGATACCGGAAGTGAGAGAAAAGTGTTTATTACGTTTGAAATATGTATATTTTTCTTACAAAAATGCATAGATTCACTACAGGAGGCCTTTATTCACCCCCCGGAGCCATGTGAGGCATGTTTTATTATGGATGTGCACGCTTTATTTGACGACTTGTGGACTTTTCAACTGCAACACCCGCTGACTGTAATGATAGAGCTTGGAATAGCCAGGATTAAATTTTTAATATAACTCGGACTGGATTCGTCTGAAAGGAGAAAGTCATATACACCTAGGATGCCTCGAGGGTGAGTAAAACGGGCTAATTTTCATTTTTGGGTGAATTAACTCTTTAAGCTCGTTAGCCACCTGTGTGTACGTGTATATATAGCCCTAGTTTTTCTTTAAGTCCGTGTGAGTTGTTGAATGTAATGGTTGTCTGTTCACCAGTCATTCTGTTCTTTGTTCCCTTTGGTTTTTGGCTTATTGTTTGTTCTAGTTTTTCCATGAAATACCAGCACATAGATCCTTGCCTCTGCCTTTTTTCCGCAGCTTCTCCACATCGTTACAGTTTTTCACTGGCATGTCTCTTTGACTAGTGCATCTTTGAGCCTATATTTAGTATAAGTAAGATACTTAAGTACTGTTAAAATCAGATACTCTAAGACTTTTACTCAAGTTGTTTTGGAAAGTATGTTTTTAGGTACTCTTTACACCTCTGTTTTAAGTTTCTAGTTCTAGTTTCCTTAGTCTAGTCAAAGTCTTGCCTTGCCTGTTTTCTGATCTTCTGCCTGTGTATCTTGGATTAACACTTTGCCTTGCTGTTTTGGACTGTGTTTGCACCTCGCCTGGACTATTGCTCATTTTATTGGATTACCCCTCTTGTCAAGACCTTTGGATTATGTTCGCCATTGATCGACCCACGCCTGTTTATCGAATTACTCGTGTCTTGCCATCAATATTACCTGTTGCCATTGTCTGACCCTCGCCTGTTTCTGACCATTCTAATGAATAAAGCTTTGCAAATGGATCCGCACGTCTCTCGTCCCTGTCGCCTCGTTACAGTGTATGTGACCAAAAATGCAAATTCTGAATGGATTATAGGCTATATAGCCTAGAAACAACACAAAGAACACTGCCTTTATAATCACTAAAAAGCTGTCCCTAGGCACGTCCTGATTTTGCTGAGTTGCACGTGTTCCTAGGTCAACATATTTTCTTCACCCTGGAAGAACATTTTAATCCAAAAATGTAGTCTTGACCAGTCTTAATTTTGACAAATTGATTTAGTTCTAGTCATAGTCTTTTGACTAAAATGCAATTTAGTTTTAGTCATATTTTAGTCATCTGAATTGTTTTAGTCGACTGAATCTACAGTAAATTTAGTCGGCTAAAATCTAATGGGTTTAGTTACAGTGCATTTATTAAGCATTTCTCTAAAATTTCCAAACTCATTATATAGGTTTGATATTAAGGTTTTATCTTGATAGACACTGATTTAACTGCGGTGACACATGCCTTTTATGTTAAAATGAGAACCACTTCTCATAAAGAACATGGTCTTCTTTTTAATGAAATACCAGTGGTTATATAGGCTAATTATGCATTCTTTATAATAACTTGATTACCATATTCTTCATTCTTTCAAGCAGACATATTTATTTCTATAAATACATTTAGATTAATCTTTAGGGCTACTAAAGTTTTAGCAACTAAATTAGGCTGCTGTCCCTTTTAAATCGAATGCACAGCTGCAATGGATGCAATGTACTAATACATGTTCTTCCTACTGTTTGTTCACTTAAGACGTAATCAACTGTGTTTAAGTGAATACTCATCAAAACAGACAATTCGACATCATTTTGTGTGTAATTCTCCGTTCATGCGACGCGACGTGCAGCAAGTGTATGCTACCTTATGTCCCGCTGGTTCATATGTACGCATCTAACCTCCGAACCACGCAGCCGATTCGTTCTGAATGAATCTCTTCCCAAATCGTCCCTCCCTAACATTTTCGTCTCATTTTTTTTCGTTGACGAAAATGTCAATAGATTTACGTCATAGTTTTTGTCATTCAAATATAGTTTTAGTTCGTTATCGTCTCGTTGTCATCGGTGGAAAAAAATGAACTGTAATGTTGATGAAAGTTATGATAAATTATTCGTCAACGAAATTAACACTAATTAATTTAATCACATTTTTGTTCCAGGGTCAACAAAGATGTTGATCCAGGAACTTGGTAAAATCAAGTTGACTGAATCTACAGTAAATTTAGTCGGCTAAAATCTAATGGGTTTAGTTACAGTGCATTTATTAAGCATTTCTCTAAAATTTCCAAACTCATTATATAGGTTTGATATTAAGGTTTTATCTTGATAGACACTGATTTAACTGCGGTGACACATGCCTTTTATGTTAAAATGAGAACCACTTCTCATAAAGAACATGGTCTTCTTTTTAATGAAATACCAGTGGTTATATAGGCTAATTATGCATTCTTTATAATAACTTGATTACCATATTCTTCATTCTTTCAAGCAGACATATTTATTTCTATAAATACATTTAGATTAATCTTTAGGGCTACTAAAGTTTTAGCAACTAAATTAGGCTGCTGTCCCTTTTAAATCGAATGCACAGCTGCAATGGATGCAATGTACTAATACATGTTCTTCCTACTGTTTGTTCACTTAAGACGTAATCAACTGTGTTTAAGTGAATACTCATCAAAACAGACAATTCGACATCATTTTGTGTGTAATTCTCCGTTCATGCGACGCGACGTGCAGCAAGTGTATGCTACCTTATGTCCCGCTGGTTCATATGTACGCATCTAACCTCCGAACCACGCAGCCGATTCGTTCTGAATGAATCTCTTCCCAAATCGTCCCTCCCTAACATTTTCGTCTCATTTTTTTTCGTTGACGAAAATGTCAATAGATTTACGTCATAGTTTTTGTCATTCAAATATAGTTTTAGTTCGTTATCGTCTCGTTGTCATCGGTGGAAAAAAATGAACTGTAATGTTGATGAAAGTTATGATAAATTATTCGTCAACGAAATTAACACTAATTAATTTAATCACATTTTTGTTCCAGGGTCAACAAAGATGTTGATCCAGGAACTTGGTAAAATCAAGTTCTGCCTGTCCCTAGTCTTCTCAGCACCATTTTGCCAATATGATCGTAAATGGATAATATCTCGAGTTTTTATGTAGAAGCTTAGTCATTCCCAAGCACCCACAGGATTGGCGCCAATGTTCACAGCATACAACAATCAAATTAGAACCGGCAGAAATGTTTTGATATCACTTGTACCCTACCTGATAGGGGGAAAAAATCCAGTCTTTCACCCTGCCTGTGTCAATTTGAGTCTTGTTAAAGATTTAAATCCCTGCTGCCATGATGCTTCTGTTGGTCATGGATTATGGAAAGTGAAACTTAAATCTATAGGGGTAATTGGATTTATTCACGCACGTTAAAAATATTTATTAAAAGCTTCTTTCTTTTCAGATTCTTATTTACAGCATTATCATAATAGGCTGGATCTTAACTTATTGGGAGAAAACCGGTAGTTCTATGCGTAATCAGACATTGAGCACCCCATATAGCCAAAATGGCATGATCATAACACCCCGCGGATATTTGACTGTGAGATTTGTATCAAATCAGGCTCCTCCTATCGAAGCATCAAATCTTCCACTATTCAGGGTCACCCCTACAAACTACAGTGGAATATGAAACCCTAAACTGTCTCCATCGCCACAGTGAGTCATGACACAAACACACTCCATCTGTGCAGCCATTCCTTCCCGTCACCGTAGCGCCATTTTGGAGAATATTCACTGAACGCAAACAGCATATGCTATTCTGTGTCAGCTGCATCACACGGATACAACGTATTAATTCAAATCAAAGCCTAGGTACAACGTAGGAAACATATCCGTGTGGCACAGCTGACACAGAATAGCATACGCTGTTTGCGTTCAGTGAATATTCTCCAAAATGGCGCTACGGTGACGGGGAGGAGACTAATTGTTGAATAGAGTTGTTATTTTTGTTTTCTTTGCATACAAAAAGTATTCTCGTAGCTTCGTAAAAGTACGGTTGAACCCGTGATGTAACATGGATTATTTTACCAATCTCCTTGCTACGTTTCTGGACCTTGATCGTGGTATTTACACTGCTGTCTATGGAGAGTCAGAGAGCTCTCAGAATGCATCAAAAATATCTTAATTTGTGTTCTGAAGATGAACGGAGGTCTTACGGGTTTGGAACGACATGAGGGTGAGTAATTAATCACATAATTGTCATTTTGGGGTGGAGTAACCCTTTGAGGAGAAGTGATATTACAACATCAGCAACCACAGACATTTATAGTAGACTCCCTCTAAAACAGGAAGTTCTCAAACTTCTGAACAGGGCTTGTGTTGTGCTGAATGGCTGCACAGATGGAGTGTGTTTGTGTGACGTGACTCACTTTGGTGATGGAATAGTGGTTAGCAGTGTTGTAAACTCTTGGCAACTTTTCAGACTACCCTAGCAGGTTTTTAAAAATGTATTTGGCAACTTTTAGCAACTTTTGCAAAGTGACTCAAATAATTTAAAAAAGCCATGAATTTTTCCTCTTAACCACACAAAAATAAACTACTATTGAACAGCTAGCCAGCCTAGCAGGACATCAACTGGTAGAGAATTGGAGAGAGGTGCCTAGCAGCACACATCACATGTGAATCAAGTTGCTAGTTGCTATCTATCTATATGTATGTATGTCTGTCCGTCTGTCTGTCTATCAAAATGCAATATGTAATTTAAAAAATACAGGTAAAATGCTGGTAAAAATAATCATATTAAAAAATAATATTAACACAGTACACTGTCTTATTTTTATGGACATTCCTTAGAGTGTAGCATTTAACTTTCTATCAATACACTGCTTAAAACTATAATTGTTAACAATGTGTAGGTTTACTAGTTAATAACAAATAAATTGTAATGGATTATGCATAGTAAGTAGATCATGGTTTCTGTACTGATGAGGACTAATTTATTAACTTCATCTTCAAGACTTGTAAAACATCCTCGTTTGCACACCACATACCTGTATTTGGGTGCTTTAGTTGCTAAACTTAATTGTAAGAAACTTATCAGGTCATGGTGTTAATGTTTTAACTGACTGAAGTTATGATTACTGACTTAGATATTTGAATATGTTGAGTGTATTTTCATTCTGGCCTGGTATTCTGCCGATTTGTGCTACACTTAGGGTTGCCACCTGTACCTTAAATTACGGAATCGTCCCGTATTTAAAGGTAAAATGATGCGTGTTGTAGCGTCTCGACCAATCTGACACACTATTTTTTTATTTGATTTAACAAATCAATTATTCATTAGATTAACAAATCGTCACAGTCCCCTCACTCAATAAACTGGATGCCAGGATTTCTGCAAACACCAGGCCCCCTGGTCACCATGACAACTAATCATCATATCACTGGTTTTATGACACCCCAGGAATGTGAGTAGAATAACCCACTCTTTGTCCCCATATTCATTGTTTGCTCATAACCGGAGTCACTAATCATGCAGATTTACGCTACAAGCTTTGTAGAATTGTACAGTAAGAAAGTTATTTCCCTTAACCAGGAAATTAACGTTCTTAGAATTGACAAGACAGTTGACCCTGAGAGGTCAACTAAATATCTACAGCGGATCTAAAATATGAATAATTAATTATAACTAGTTATGGTTAATTATTCATATTTCCTGTTGTGAGCTGAGTCGCTACAGTGTTATGTCGTGGGTTCGTGTAGTGAGATTAAGAACACACAGGAGAGCTGTCAGACATCCATGCATTTTTACTCTACCGTTAGACCCTCATCAAGAACACACCCAATTATTGAACATGCCCTCTTAAACACACATACCATTCAACTGGTATGCTACATCCCCCTTAAGATTCTATGTAGAACATTACTGCATCAAAAAAACATAACATTCTGTTATTCATGTTTTAAAACATAAATGTTTTACAAACCTGCAGGTTACGTGTTGTGTGTGTGCATGTATATTACATACACTGTAAAAAAATAAGTGTAATTTTAACTGTAAAATTTTGTAAAAACGCCACGGAAAAAAACTGTTAATAGGTTAACAGTAAGTTCCCGTACTATATACAGGGGAAAACTGTAAAATATCTAACCAGACGTTTCATGAAATTGTACAGTAAAATGCTGTTCATTTGACAGTTTTTAGAAGTAAAAATAACAAATAAATGTACAATTTTCAGTCAAAAACTGTAAACTGATATTCCCAGAATTCCCTGCATGACACTCCACATTTGAAAGTATTTTGTTTAAATAATCATGTTTTTTAAATAGTTTTTTTTGTTAGTTATGTATATTTGGGCTTTATGTTACATCTTCTGCTGTTTAGTGAAAGTTTTATGCATTATTTAAGTATCATGTGTGTTACCATGATGGTGTTTGCATGAATGACTGGGGAAGTCATGGCCTAATGGTTAGAGCGTTGGACTCGTAACCCAAAGGTTGTGGGTTTGAGTCTCGTACCGGCAGGGATTGTAGGTGGGGGGAGTGAATGTATAGTGCTCTCTCCACCTTCAATGCCACAACTGAGGTGCCCTTGAGCAAGGCACCGAACCCCCAACTGCTCCCTGGGTGCCGCAGCATAAAATGAGCACTAATTCCAAGTATGGGTCACCATACTTGGCCACATGTCACGTCACGTCACATCACTCTGTGCACCTTCTATATATTAGCGAAGCTACTTGTGATGAGCTTTTGATTTTTGATTTTTCTTTTACCACCTGCATTATTATGGTGGTTGTCAGTATGTTAAAGGTACAAAACCGATTTTAATAGCAGTGTGCATTGTTGAATTTACTGGTTTACATTAAAATTTTCTTGTTTGTAAATTACAGTTTTATACTGTAAAATTTGCAGTTTTTGGCCGTAAATGTGTTTACAGTTTTTCTACACAGCTGTCAAAATTATTTTGTAAAAACTACAGATTTATTTTACAGTGTATATACAGTATATATGAATATGAGCATCAGAATTTAATCAAATAAATATCAGTATCTGCAAAAACTTTATATTGTTACTCAGTTTAACTCTGAATAAAATTTAAATGTGTTTTCCTCCATATTCTCAATTTATCAGACTACATGAGCCATAAAAGCAAATGTTTTGTAATATTTTATCTAAAGGTGTTTGTTACGGCCGGCTCGTGGCTGCAACAAACAAAGGAACCATCCACCAAAAATCTCAAAGTAACAACCAAAGTTTATTACATAATTCTAAGGGATTCACAAAATATACCATGAGATTAAGCGGCAATTTGAAAAGTCAGAGAATACGGCAAACGACAGATCCCGTCAAGCGAGGTGTTAAAGCTGCTCTTATTGAGTTAGATGTTCTTATATGTGAATCAGAGAGCCCTTTAGATGTTATTGGAGTTCAGGATCAAGGAGAAAGGAATGTTTCTGTTTGTACTACGGTACCTCTTACATTTGAACAACAGAAACAATTGTTGCTTTTAGAAGTGGAGAAGAGTAGAATATCTCAGGAGGTTGAATTGCATAAGTTGGATATTGAAGCTCAGAGGTTTGCTCTGATCAGAGAAGGTAAATTGTGTTACCACAATGAGAGTTTGTAATCTCCAATAGACAATCCAGGTCTTAGAGTTTTTGATGTAGCGCGTGCTCTTCACCTCATGCCAAAATTTGATGAGAATGATTTGGATGCGTTCTTTACCTTGTTTGAGCGGTTGGTAGATCTTATGGGGTGGGAAGATTCTGAGCAAACACTTCTTTTACAGTGTGTATTATGTGGTAATGCTCAAAAAGCCTACTCCACTCCCAGTGTAAAACACCGTCAGGTTTATAGTAAAGTTAAAAAAGAGGTTGTGTTGAAGGCCTATGAATTGGTTTCCGGAGGCTTACAGGCAGCAGTTTCGTTCTTTATGAAAAGGTGTGCACCAGTCGTTTACTGAGTTCGCAAGACAGTTGAGGATTCAGTTTGATCGTTGGTACTCTGTTTCACAAGCAGTTGATTTTTGTTCTCTATATGAGTTGTTGCTGCTGGAACAGTTTAAAAATACTTTACCTGAAGATCAGGCTGTTTTTGTAACTGAGCGAGACATTCAGAATGCAGAAGCCGCTGCTGTCCTTGCAGATAAATATGTTTTGACCCATAGGGATGTTAAAAAAAACAAACCATGGCATTGTTCTAATAGCTCAGTGGAGAGTGTTCCTGTAGAGACTCATTTTTGTTTGACTGGGAAAGTGAAGACTGAGAAGAAATCAAGAGGTTTGTTTGACAACAGTGATCAGTGTGCTTATTGTTTTAACACAAATAACTATTTATAAAGAGTGTGTTAATTATAAAGGTGTTTCTAATTATAAAGCGTGTTTGGTCTAGGGGTATGATTTTCACTTCGGGTGCGAGAGGTCCCGGGTTCAAATCCCGGACGAGCCCCCATTTGTTACGGCCGGCTCGTGGCCACAACAAACAAAGGAACCATCCACCAAAAATCTCAAAGTAACAACCAAAGTTTAATACATAATTCTAAGGGATTCACAAAATATACCATGACATTAAGCATCAATTTGAAAAGTCAGAGAATATGGCAAACGACAGATCCTGTCAAGCGAGGCAATCCAACACCAGGTGGAGATGATGTCACTTCTCCACACGCCCTCCTCTCATGCTGGTAACCGGAATACTTATATCTCCTGCCACCTAGAGAACAAGAAAAAACAACACAAAAAACAAGAAAAATAAACAAATAAATTAACACCCTTACACCATAATACCTCCCCCCTTAAAAGAGAGGATCCTTGCAAAGGACCTCCAGTACTGTGCCTTCTCAATCTGATTTCCCCCCTCGCAACTCCAATAGCAGCAACTCTGGATATACAGTGGGGAAAAAAAGTATTTAGTCAGCCACCAATTGTGCAAGTTCTCCCACTTAAAAAGATGAGAGAGGCCTGTAATTTTCATCATAGGTATACCTCAACTATGAGAGACAAAATGAGAAAAAAAATCCAGAAAATCACATTGTAGGATTTTTAAAGAATTTATTTGCAAATTATGGTGGAAAATAAGTATTTGGTCAATAACAAAATTTCATCTCAATACTTTGTTATATACCCTTTGTTGGCAATGACAGAGGTCAAACGTTTTCTGTAAGTCTTCACAAGGTTTTCACACACTGTTGCTGGTATTTTGGCCCATTCCTCCATGCAGATCTCCTCTAGAGCAGTAATGTTTTGGGGCAGTCGCTGGGCAACACGGATTTTCAACTCCCTCCAAAGATTTTCTATGGGGTTGAGATCTGGAGACTGGCTAGGCCACTCCAGGACCTTGAAATGCTTCTTACGAAGCCACTCCTTCATTGCCCGGGCGGTGTGTTTGGGATCATTGTCATGCTGAAAGACCCAGCCACATTTCATCTTCAATGTGTCTCTCATAGTTGAGGTATACCTATGATGAAAATTACAGGCCTCTCTCATCTTTTTAAGTGGGAGAACTTGCACAATTGGTGGCTGACTAAATACTTTTTTGCCCCACTGTAGCTAGGAAGAACCACAGTCACAATAAGGGAGAACAGAGCACAAATACCTCAACTAAATCAGTCACAAAGACTCTCACACAGGGCACGAGATAAAGAATCAGCCAGCACGTTCTCTACACCCTTGATGTGTCGAATCTCCAAAGGAAAGGGTTGTAAAAAGAGAGACCATCGAATAAGACGCTGGTTTGGGCTCTGCAAAGAGTGCAAAAAGGTAAGTGGATTGTGGTCTGAAAATAACACAATTGAAAACTTTCTACTTGTTAAATAAATAAAAAAAACTGCAAAGCCCAAATCAAAGCCAAAGCCTCCTTTTCAATGGTGGAATAATGCAACTGGTGAGACTTGAATTTCCTGGAAAAATAACAAACTGGTCTTTCAATACCGTGTAAATCAATTTGTAACAGTACCGCTCCAGCTCCAACATGACTGGCATCTACCTGGATTTGAAAAGAATGTCCAATGCGTGGGGCAGCCAACACAGGTGCCATGCTAAGTAGCAACTTCACATTTTCAAAAGCTTGTTTACACGGCAAGGACCACTCAAATGTCACATTCTTCTTCAGCAAATCAGTCAGAGGGGCTACCACTGAAGAAAAATTTGGGCAAAAATTCCTGTAATAGCCCACCATACCCAAAAACCGCATAAGCTCTCGTTTAGTGTTGGGTGGAGGAAACGTATTGATTGCCAAGTCCTTTGCCCACACTGGACGTACCTTACCCTGCCCAACTACCTTCCCCAGATAGGTCACAGTCGCCTTGGCGAACTCACACTTCGCCTAGTTAACCGTGAGCCTAGCCTCCGCCAAAGCGCTCAAAAAGTGATCTAATACGTAAAAGATGATGCTCCCACGCATCACTATTTACAGCCACATCATCTAAATAGACAGCACATTCATCTAACCCAGAAGTTACATGGTTCATCAAGCGCTGAAAAGTAGCGAGTGCATTTCGAAGGCCAAAACTCATAACCGAGTAAGAATATAGCCCAGAAGGGGTAATAAAAGAAGCAATCTCTTGTGCACGAGTTGTTAACGGCATTTGCCAATATTGTTTTCAGTAGATCACTGAATCTACACAATCTTCCATTCGGGCAAAGAAAAAGATTCTGGTTTTGTTACATTATTTACCTTCCTATAGTCAGTACAAAAGTGATACGTCCCATCTGGCTTCCTCACTGATAAACAAGGTGATGCCCAACTTGAGAAAGACGGTTTAGCGATGTTATTTTTGATCATATGTTTAATTTCCGACTCAAGATATTGTTGCTTATCCAAAGAAACACAATAAAAACGCTGACGTATTGGTGTTGTATTACCAACATCTATATCGTGCTCTATCAAATGAGTGCATTAAGGAGAATCTGAAAACAACATACGAAAATCTGAAATCAAAGCTAGCAACTCAGCTCTCTGAGGAAAAGGCAGATGTTGCACAAAATCCTCCAAGTTATTTAAAACTTCAGAATTATTTAGTCGGGGCAAAGTGTGAGTATGCCAAGGCGACTGTGACCTATCTGGGGAAGGTAGTTGAGCAGGGTAAGGTACGTCCAGTCTGGGCAAAGGTCTTGGCAATCAATAAGTTTCCTCCACCCAACACTAAACGAGAGCTTATGCAGGAATTATTACAGGAATTTTTGCCCAACATACCATCCCCAGGTTCTTTAACATCCTCTGCAACTTCCACCAGAGGAGAAGCCACAGCTACTGCTACTGAGTAAAAAGGTTTTAGCAAGTTTACATGATACAACTGTGAACGTTGCTTTCATTTAGGAGTTGAAATCAGATAGTTCTGATCTGAAACTTGACGAATAACCTTACATGGACCAGAAAACTTTGCACAGAATGGAGAAGCAGGAAGAGGCAACAGGGCCATCACCTGATCACCTGGGACTCTGTTTTTCGATCAAACAACTGCTTCATCTTCTTCTGTTTACTCAACATATTCTCCTTAGCCATTTGACCAGCTAAGAATAACCGATGTCTAAAACCATCCACATAATTTAACAAACTCTGAGGTGGATTGGGCCCCCCCGCCCCCTTTAGTCCATCATTAAGAACAGCCAGTGGTCCACGCACTTTATGACTACAGACCAATTCATTGGGACTAAACCCTAGACTATCCTGAACCACCTTCCGAGCCGCCAACAATAACCAGGGCAGCCCTTCCTCCCAGTCACCCTTTAACTACACACAATAAGCCCGTAGTAGAGACTTCAAAGTTTGGTGGAACCGCTCCAAAGCACCCTGACTTTGTGGTTGATAGGCAGTAGAATAGTTTTGCTTCACACCAAGCTGCTGCAAGACTTCCTGAAACATATGAGACGTACAATTTGATCCCTGGTCGCTTTGAATAACCCTAGGAATCCCAAAAACAGAAATAAACTGTGTCAAAGCTTTAACAATAGAACAAGTAGTAATTGAATGGAAAGGATAGGCAGCAGGATACCTAGTATTTTGACACATTAGAGTAAGAAGATACACACTTCCTGACTTAGAAGGGGGTAACAGACCCACACAATAGATTATCAGATGCTGAAATGGTGAACCAATCACTGGTATAGGATATAGTGGGGCCGGTTTTAAACACTGGTTCGGCTTTCCTGTGATCTGGCAGGTTGGGCAGGTCTTAATAAAGTTCTTAACATCTTTTTTTATTCGAGGCCAATAAAAATAGTGCAACAGATGATTGTAGGTCTTGTTGACCCCAAAATGCCCTGCAAGGTCCCCATGTGCCGTACATAGCACAGTATTTACTTGTAATCCAATTCCTTTTATCAATACCTTATTTCCTGTACTGGAACTCTCTGAAAAGGGCAAAACAGATTCTAAAATAAAGGTCTCTGAAGCACCAGTGTCTCTGAGAATTTTAACTGGAACCTTCTCATCACTTCCAACCAGAGACACCAGACCATCTGAAACAAAAGGAGCATAGCCCAATTTTTCTTCAATACCTAACCCTGAATTTCCCTGAACGGTGTTAAAACCTCAACCACTGAAGAAGCAGCAAGAGCAGATTTTGGTTCTAAGTTAGAACGGTTCAGTTTTGCTTTGAGCGCTGGACAATCTTTTTTCCAGTCAGTTTGATCACTGTTGTCAAACGAACCTCTTGATTTCTTCTCTGTCTTCACTTTCCCAGGCATACAAAAATGAGTCTCTACGGGAACACTCTCCACTGAGCTATTAGAACGACACCATGGTTTGTTTTTTTTAACATCCCTATGGGTCAAAACATATTCATCTGCAAGAACAGCAGCGGCTTCTGCATTCTGAATGTCTCGCTCAGTTACAAAAACAGCCTGATCTTCAGGTAAAGTATTTTTAAACTGTTCCAGCAGCAACAACTCATATAGAGAACAAAAATCAACTCCTTGTGAAACAGAGCACCAACGATCAAACTGAATCCTCAACTGTCTTGCGAACTCAGTAAACGACTGGTGCACACCTTTTCATAAAGACCGAAACTGTTGCCTGTAAGCCTCCGGAAACCAATTCATAGGCCTTCAACACAACCTCTTTTTTAACTTTACTATAAACCTGACTGTCTTTTACACTGGGAGTGGAGTAGGCTTTTTGAGCTTTACCACATAATACACACTGTAAAAGAAGTGTTTGCTCAGAATCTTCCCACCCCATAAGATCTACCAACCGCTCAAACAAGGTAAAGAACGCATCCAAATCATTCTCATCAAATTTTGGCATGAGGTGAAGAGCACGCGCTACATCAAAAACTTTAAGAACTGGATTGTCTATTGGAGATTGCAAACTCTCATTGTGGTAAAACAATTTACCTTCTCTAATCAGAGCAAACCTCTGAGCTTCAATATCCAACTTATGCAATTCAACCTCCTGAGATATTCTACTCTTCTCCACTTCTAAAAGCAACAATTGTTTCTGTTGTTCAAATGTAAGAGGTACCATAGTATAAACAGAAACATTCCTTTCTCCTTGATCCTGAACTCCAATAACATCTAAAGGGCTCTCTGATTCACATATAAGAACACCTAACTCAATAAGAGCAGCTTTAACAACAAGCCCCACTCCTTCTTTTAAACTTTTGTCTTTAGTGGTAAGATTGATTTCAAACCTTTCTGCTACTTCTAACAACTGTTTTTTAGAAAGCTTATTATAGCCTTCCTCAGTGGGACTTCCAAGGAATTCATCTACTGTAATCATCTTTAAAAAGTACAATTACCACCCTCTAGAAAATATTTTTCTCTTCAAACTTCTCACATTTAGTGACGTCCCCCCCCCACCTACACACCACACTACCTCAACCCTAGGTTTCGTGCTTCAACCAATACCTAAGTGACTTTAAGCACTCGAATACCGACAGTGCCGACCCCTCTCAGACAAACCAAAGAGGGACGATATCAGCGGCAATGCCCAGTGTCAGCACAAAAACAACAAACTAAAATAATGAGTCAACACGAGCGTTGCTTCAGCCTAACAAGGGGGAAAGTCACAAAATATGAGAAGACAAAAATTAACTTAGCCTTGCAATAATCTCACGCAATTTTAACGGAGATTAACAAACGTTCATTACATAACAGGCTATTATAAACAACCTTAGTACATGTACCACAAAACTAGATCTCAACTGCCCTTTATACTCTAACAATGCATATCGCACTCCAAACATATGGTAAAGTTTATTAACTCACCTACCTCACTTTCCTCCCACGGTAAAAGTAAATGAAAGACAAGAAAAAAAATGTTTACCACACACAATTTCAAAGGCAGTGACTATCCAAGTTACCTATCAATCTGTCGAAACAATCACCTACAAATAACATTTTAACACAAATAACTATTTATAAAGAGTGTGTTAATTATAAAGGTGTTTCTAATTATAAAGCGTGTTTGGTCTAGGGGTATGATTTTCACTTCGGGTGCGAGAGGTCCCGGGTTCAAATCCCGGACGAGCCCCCATTTGTTACGGCCGGCTCGTGGCCACAACAAACAAAGGAACCATCCACCAAAAATCTCAAAGTAACAACCAAAGTTTATTACATAATTCTAAGGAATTCACAAAATATACCATGACATTAAGCATCAATTTGAAAAGTCAGAGAATACGGCAAACGACAGATCCCGTCAAGTGAGGCAATCCAACACCAGGTGGAGATGATGTCACTTCTCCACACGCCCTTCTCTCATGCTGGTAACCGGAATACTTATATCTCCCGCTTCCTAATTGAAACAGGTGATCATTATCTCTCCTGCCACCTAGAGAACAAGAAAAGACAACACACAAAAAAAATAAACAAATAAATTTACACCCTTACACCATAATAGTGTTTTGTCATTACTTCTAATGTCAAGCTTTACACAGTTAAAACGGCCAGTTTTATAAGTTTCTGTGATTTGTCTGCCCTTAATTTTATTAGTTTATTCCGTGGTGAGGGACTGGCACACAGGAGGCAGCTCAGTAAGTCAAGAAACTCTTGAGGAGAAGCGATATAACAACATCAGCAGCCACAGACATTTACAGTACACTCGCTCTAAAACATTTTACAGATGTAGGCAAGGTATGTCTGGGAAACAGGAAATTCTCAAACTTATGAACAGGGCTTGTGTTGTGCTGAATGTCTGCTCAGATTGAGTGGGTTTTCTGTGATGTGAGTCACTGTGGCGATGGAATAGTGGTTAGCAGTGTTGCCAACTTAGCAATTTTGTTGCTAGTTTTGGCATCTTTTCAGACTACCCAAGTAACTTTTGAAAAGTGACTCAAATGAATAAAAAAGGCATGATTTTTTTCTTCTTAACCACAAAAAAGAAACAACTATTGAACAGCTAGCGAGTCAAGCCACACATCATCTGGTAGAGAATTGAAGAGAGGTGCCTAGCAGCACGCATCACATGTGAATCAAGTTGCTAACTGTTATCTATCTATCTGTATATCTGTCTGTATGTCTGTCTAAAATGCAATATGTAATTTAAAATACAGGTAAAATACTGGTTAAAAATTATCACATTAAAAAATCATATTACCATTCCTAAGAGTGTAGCATTGAACTTTCTACCAATACACTGCTTAAAACTATAATTGTTAATAATGTGTAGGTTTATTAGTTAATAACAAATAAATCGTACTAGGGCTGTAGCTATTGATTATTTTAGTAATCAAGTATTCTACAGATTATTCCATCGATTAATCGAGTAATCAGATATTAAGTCATTTTTCTTTATTAAAGAGCAATACTAAATATGCAAGAGATAATAAGATACACTGTAAAAAAAATTCTGTAGTTTTTACAAAATAATTTTGGCAGCTGTGGTTGCCAGAATAATTTTGTAAAAAATACAGAAAAACTGTAAACAGAAACTGTAAATTTTACAGTATAAAACTGTAATTTACAAACAAGAAAATTTGAATGTAAACCAGTAAATTCAATAATGCGCACTGCTATTAAAATCTGTTTTGTACCTTTAACATGCTGACAACCACCATAATAATGCAGGTGGTAAAAGAGAAAGCCACATGAAGAATCAAAGCTCATACACAAGTAGCTTCGGCACAAGCAGAAGTAAATACTAATATATAGAAGGTGCACAGAGTCATTCATGCAAACACAACACACCATCATGGTAACACACATGATACTTAAATAATGCATTCAACTTTCATAAAACAACAGAAGATGTAACATAAAGCACAAATATACATAACTAATAACAAAAACTATTAAAAAAACATGATTATTTAAACAAAATACTTTCAAATGTGGAGTGTCATGCAGGGAATTCTGGGAATATCAGTCTACAGTTTTTGACTGTAAATTATACATTGATTTGTTATTTTTACTTCTAAAAACTGTCAAATTAACAGCATTGTACTGTAAAATTACATGAAATGTCTGGTTAGATATTTGACAGTTTTTCCCTGTATATAGTACGGGAACTTACTGTTAACCTATTAACAGTTTTTATAAAATTTTACAGTTAAAATTACACTTATTTTTTACAGTGTAGCTCTCTTAAAATAAACAACTAATTTGTTTTCTTTTTAGAAAAATATAGTTTTCGTTTTATTGCTGAAATTGCATACATTAATAACCATGAAAAATAAACCCATTTAATGTATTTAATTCAAAATGAAAATACAAAAATAATAATTAAAATGTAAAATAAATAAATGAAAATACAAAAATCTATTTTACATTACTTTAAAAAAGGTAAACAGTACAAACTAAAACTAAAGCATAAATCAAAATAATAGTAATCAAACTTGTTTTTGATATTCTTCATATTCTGTGTGCGGGTCAGTTCACAGCAGTGACAGAAATTAATCTGTTCCAATAAGTTTAAATTGATTTTTACATTTTATGGGCATTTTTACCTTTATAAAACCTTTTTTTCTAAAAGTGTGCATCATCTTTTGAGTCAAATTCTTACATTTAATCAGTCAATTAGAATAAAAGACATTTGGGTTGTTACCAAAAAATGATATCAGTATCAAAATTCATCTTTGCAATGCAGAGGA
>NW_015506825.1:125154-125394 GCF_001515645.1 Sinocyclocheilus grahami | reverse complement strand
CATATCCGTGTGGCACAGCTGACACAGAATAGCATACGCTGTTTGTGTTCAGTGAATATTAATAGAATTTGATATACGAGTTTTTGAAATACTGAGGAGTATATCAAATTCCAGAGCATGCACTTTTCACAAAACCTTAAATAGCCAACTTCCTGTTGGGCAGAGCACTGACGGTCAGCATGAAAGTTGTTCGGCCTGATGAGACATATATGTGTATGAATTTTGGTGAGTGTAGATCAA
>NW_015506825.1:121554-125057 GCF_001515645.1 Sinocyclocheilus grahami | reverse complement strand
TTTTTTTAAAGTCTGGTCTCTGTTTTTATACAGTCTATGGTCTGGTCCAGCGTTTATGGGGTTGTGCGTCAGTAATAATGGTCCGTGGGGAAACATGTGTTCCATGTGTAGTTACAGTAAATGGGCTAAATTATTTAATAAATAAATTATTTTAGATTTTTTTGTATTCGAGTTACTCAAGGTATTCGAGGAATCGTTTCAGCCCTAAATCGTACCGTGCTACCCTGTCAGATTTTGCTACCTTCCATTAAAACTGTAGGTAGTACAATTCGATAACGAAAAATGCTACCTGTCAAATTATGGTTTATTAACGTCTACACCTACCCCAACCCTAAACCTATACTTACAGTAATGCAAATACAGTAATTATTGTTGTTCAGCGTGAGAAAAACACACAATATTAAACCCTGGTAGGACAATCTGGCAGGTAGGATAAAATGTCAGGACACCGGGACGAGTCACAGTCATCGGGACTGTAGTGACAGTCGTTACGTTATAGCGTAAAAGAACTGCTGAACCGTTTTTTTTAACCGGTTCATTGAAACGAACTGTCTGAAAGAACCAGTTCGCAGAAAAGAACTGGATTTCCCATCGCTAGGAAACACACTTCAGAAACAAAAGTCCTTAACAGAAAACCACAAGACTGGGATTGTGACAATTATCTGGTTAACAAATGATGCTGCTGTGTTCAGATGGATAACCATGAGTTATACTGTATGTATCATTCTAGAACATTGTGGAGGACATTTTATTTTTATCTGAATTATCATTATTGTTAGTAGTAGTTTTATTTGCTTTATTCTACCAAAGATTGTGCTTTCAGTCTTTCTCTCTCTTGGCGTTGTTTTACTGGCCAGTCGAGGTGGACAGCAGTGTTTCATTTGTCAGCCCTGACTGGCCTGTTTTTGGAAACTCCACACCTTTAAAGGGTGTGGCCTAATCACACTATAAAATAACACTCATATGACCAAAGTAGTACACTATTTAGTACATGACTAACTCTTTTAATTTAAACGCACCTAATCAAGTACAGAAAGAAAAAGTTTTCACAGAGCAGTCGTCCCGGGGCAGGAGCATCAACACTGTTCCAGCAGCAGTTGAAATAGACTCGACGGTTCTGTTATTTGACAGTAACTCTACTGTAGGCCGGCATACAGAAGCTCTACGTCAAACAGACTCACACCAGAGTGTCTTGAGTGCTCCTGCCCCAGGCATTACTGTGGGATCAGCCGCGGTGAGTTACTCTGATCTGTGTAGAATTAGTATAGAATTATATTTACATTTTAATATTTAAATACCTTAAACTATTAATGGACTTTTCTACTGCGTTTTAAGTTTACATAAAGATTAGACTGACAGTTGGTTCTGATTTCTCTTCTCCATTATAGACAAAAAGAGACCAGAAGCAGCGATTTCCAGAAAAGTTCAGAAGGTAAGAAACAGTGGGTCTCATTCACTGCGTAATGCACAAAGCTGTGTATCTGTGTACAAATGTTTTCCTCAAACAAATTGTGATTCATTAAAAACTTTTGAATTAAAATGTATTCTAAATTCTGAAAAAAAAGACATACAACTGAAACCACATGCACACTAAAAACTAGGCTACATACTTTGAGTGGCCTTATAATCGCTCATCTTATAATGAAATGAATACATTTGCATTTCATCTTAAATATGCTTCATCGTATACAGTGAGAGGGTAAGAAAAGCGGTGTTATAACTCATGTGTTATCTGCTAATGAAGGTCTGTAATCTGGGTCTGTATTAAAGGTGTTTATTGCGTTTGAACTGGTTTTGAGGGCGGCATACTTGGCATTGCTCAAGGATCTTGCCGCGCATATTTAAAGAGCATCATGAGAGTTACAAAAGGCTGTAAAGTAAAGGTTCTGCAGGAAAGCCTAAATATGAAGATGTTAGGTCAATGTGCAGCAGACACACCCATCCTAACAATTTCAATATATCTTATTGATTTTCTTGCCTGAAAAGTCCATAGACTTTACAGAAAACATCTAAAGGGGGACGTCGTGGCCTAATGGTTAGAGAGTCGAACTCATAACCCAAAGGTTGTGGGTTCGAGTCTCGTACCGACAGTAATAATGGCCGTACCGGCAGGGATTGTAGGTGGGGGGAGTGAATGTACAGCGCGGTTAAGTGTGTGGATTGCTATGTGAAGAAATATGTGTAGAAAAACATATACACAAATTAATTTAATGCACACGCACAATAGTGCAGTGGACATTTCCATTCATCTCCATTGTAATTTATTTATTTACTTATTTATGAGTGCTTTTTCTTGGAGTGCAAATATTTTCCATAGACTTTACAGAAAACATCTAAAGGGGGACGTCGTGGCCTAATGGTTAGAGAGTCGAACTCATAACCCAAAGGTTGTGGGTTCGAGTCTCGTACCGGCAGGGATTGTAGATGGGGGGGACTGAATGTACAGCGCTCTCTCAAAGCAGGCTTCATCAATAGGCAGCCCGCGGGCCGGATTTGGAAAGAGAAAAATATTTGTCCCGCGCTAATTTCAAATAGTGCTGTCAAGGAAACGTCTGTGTAAAATTCAAATGCAGCATCATTGACAGCTTAGTCTGACAGCAAAAACATGTCGAGTGTGAAGAAAAGAAAGGTTGACAAAGAAAATAGGCGATTCAAATGCGAATGAACTGAACAATTTTGTTTTATTTTGCCTGACCACCACAATGCAAAACCTACGTGTTTGTTATGCATGCAGACTGTGGCAGTCTGTAAGGCTGATAACGTAAAATGCCTTTTCTATGCATTGCACAGCAGTTTTAACTGCAATTATCCAGAACATACTGAGAGCTGCAAACAGAAGGTAACACAATTGGTGGCAGCATACAAGCAATCAGTTGCTGTTATTCACAAAACTACATCCATACAGGGGAATGCCTCCGCAGCATCCTTACGTGTGGCTAGGAACCTGGCAAAGGCCATGAAGCCGTTCACGGATGCCGAATTAATTAAAAACTGTGCAATTGACATGGAAGTTTTAAATCACGATGACAAAACAAAGAAAATGGTCGTGGAGCTATTATAGAAGGTGCCATTATCCTATTGCACGGCAACAAGAAGAGTAGAGACATTGGCGAATGAGTGTCTGTCCAATCTTTTATCCGACATAAAGAAAGCTGAAGTCATGTCACTTGCAATAGACTCATCTTACGACCAAACCGACATTGAACAGCTGTCAGTGTTCGTCAGATTTTTTGATGGGAAGGTTTTCTGCGAAGAGCTGCTTTGTTTGCTGGCAATACAGGGGCACGCAACCGGATAAATCATTTTTAATGCACTGATGCAGTTCTTTGAAAAGAATGGATTGAATTTAAGCAAAGTTGTGTCAGTTGTCACTGACGGGGCTCTGTCAATGGTTGGACATCACAGAGACTTGATTAGCAGGCTTGCTGCTGTCAACCCAGCACTCATAGCATTTCACTGCATAATTCATAAATCGGTATTGTGTGCCAAACTGTCTGGAAAAA
>NW_015506825.1:121141-121454 GCF_001515645.1 Sinocyclocheilus grahami | reverse complement strand
GTCAGCAGAACGGCACAATCATTTGCTGCACAATGATATCCAAGGGCTGATCAAGGGCCGTGTGCTGGAGAGAGTGTGTGAACTTCAAAATGAACATTTTGTTCATTTTTAAGCAGCCTTCAAAGCCAAAAGGCAGATACATTTCTGAGGTTTTTTGAACGACAGCACAGAGATGGCATGCGTGCATTTTTTTGTGCGATTTCATGTCTCACCTAAATCAGCTTCATTTGCAATTGGAAGGCAAGAACCACACTATTGCAGACATGTACGAAGCTGTTGAAGCTTTTTGTTTAAAGCTGACACTTTTTGAACG
>NW_015506825.1:119053-120820 GCF_001515645.1 Sinocyclocheilus grahami | reverse complement strand
ACTTTTGGAAAAAAGTGGTCTCTCAACCTAAATTCAAAAACAGCAAAATCATTGCAATGTTCCTACTTTCAATGTTCCCCTCCACTTACATCTGTGAGTCATTGTTTTCTACAATGAACATCATCAAGAACCAGGATAGAAACTGTCCAGTGTGCATCTTGATCAGTGTCTCATGATTACTACAACAGAATATAGCCCCAACTTCCGAGGTATTGCTTCAGCCAGTCTCTGTCACTTCTCTTATTGAATGGTGAGTACGTCAATTAACTCTGTTACACTTTGACAAAAATCTAAATAAGAATAATAACAAAATATTAATTCTGATAAGTCTAATAATTGAATCTGCAATTAGAGAAAGTGAAGAGAAGAGATCCAGTCTGAAAGTGAGCAAGAACAGTTGACTTGGAGGCAGACATGGAGATCCTTTTTCTTTTTTTTCCCCATTTGTTTATAATACTCAACAGACAAAGTTCTTTAGTATCTGAATACAAAATGTTCATAATTGTTTGAATAAAACAGGCTACGGAGAAATAACAATAATACAACAATAATAACAACAAAAACAACAACAATAACAATAATAATAATAATAGCAGAGCAAACATTGTGGTCGGTGGCCCTTGGCTTTGTATTGTTGGCAGAATTTGGCCCTTGGTGAAAACTAATTGAGAAACCCTGATCTAAAGTAACAGTTAATTTACACACAAATTGTGTTGTTGCGTCAGTGTTCAATAAAAAAAATATATTGATTTGGCAAAATTGTCTTAAAGCCTTTATTCATAATGAATTATAAAGGTATTTTAGTGTATTAATGTTGCCTTGTAATGCCCCTTATAATGCACTGTATGTTCTCATGAATAATTGTAAACACAGTTATAATACATTTTAATATTCATATATTAATTGTTCCATTGTTGGAAATGCATTAAAACATACGACAAACGAAACTTTAAATTGTATAATGCATCTTAACTTTGCTTAAAATTATTTATTAAAAAAATAATGCAATTGTCAGTCCTGTGTTCCTGTGTTGTTGTGTTTTTCTCCTAATGTGGTCCGTGACCTAGTTTTCCCTCATGTGTGGCTGTGCCCATATTTGGTTATTTTCCCCACATGAGATACACAGCTTCTGTTCTTCATTACTGCAGATACATCTACAGTCATTTTTTGTGTTTATTCATTTAGTTTTGCCGGTGCCGTCATCAAGAGGTGCTTGTGCTGTTGGATTTCTGCTGAGGTGGGTTTCAGAAAAAAAACATTATTTGAACATCTGAAATGTCATTATTTACATTGAAAAGAAATGCAGCTGGTTGAAGCACTGACTTTGAATAAAGCAGATGCTGATCTGGGTTGTGAAATTAGAATCTCAAGTAAGTGATCTGATCTTTCTTACTCCTGGCATTGTTCACACCTTAATCCTAACATGCATTGTGGACATTATTCGAGGTGAGCAGCATTGTTATGTGCTCTGACTTAAAGAGCTGGTCTAATCAGGATATATGAGCAATCTTTTACTGACTTCTTTCAGAAAAGCACATTTTAGTGAGTTAGTTTGGATTTTAGTTGGACTTAGTTTTGGATTACAGTGCATATGGTTTTCTGCTCATTTCTAATTGTTTTGATTCCTTGTTTCCATTATAGAGTTCATCTTTGCCTAAAGACTCTCACCTTATTCTACCGAGCACTGACCAGATTAATTCGTAAGTACATTAAAAGTGATACATAATATATGTGTTGTGTGTGTGTGTGTGTGTGTATATATATATA
>NW_015506825.1:115798-118952 GCF_001515645.1 Sinocyclocheilus grahami | reverse complement strand
TTAACAGTAGAACATAAATACAGATAGATACAGATTAAATATAAAGAACAACCATACAAATATACAAATAAGGTAAAATGTAAGAAAATAAATAAAGCAGCACAAGGCACATGGCAGATAGAGTGCAAACCAGTGAAGTAAACAACAGTGCAGATATAGTGATTGTAGTGCAAAAGAGCTTATTCAGACTGATTAAAGTGACAAAAGAAGAAGACTAAGAGAGTTCTTTATTTAAACTGTCAGAAGAGGTAGTTGAATGAGGTCAGTTCAATCCTGAATGAGGTAGTGAGCAGATCAATGCTGCACAAAGTGACTGCTGCAGGTCCCAGTGTGTTAGTGGGAGGGGGGAGTGGAAGCTGGGGATGTGGGAGCTGGGGGGTCTGAGGGTCAGAGTTCAGTGGTGCATGGGGCAAAAGAGGGGAGGGGGGGCAAGGTCGGGAGGAGTTCAGCTTCCTGACAGCCTGATGAATGAAGCTGTATATATATATACACAAACATAGCATCTATATATATATATATATATTGGGGATGGACCAAAATTTCATGGCGTTTTTTTGACCAAATGAGAAAAGACGCTGAAAATATATGCCACTCATGTTTCACTTTCCTTCCAGCTGTCTTCACTGCGTGGTGTAATGCTTTGCTTAATATTCCGCTCTATGAATGTGTGCTCCTTTGATTTGCTCACGGCCCATGTGAATGCTCCACTTGTGTATTGCTTATGCTCAAATAACGTACTGACTGTGTAATTTCTGTGTAATATACCTGTTCCTGTTTGCAATAGCACTACTGTGCTGTAACATGGCAATGCCGTTAAATTACGCTAACCTCTAGTTCACTGCTCTGATAAGAGTTTTCTTAATTATTTGGATAATTGATTAAAATCTCTTAAATCTGTTGCATAGAACTGAATGAAGAATAATATATTGATATTTTTTTATTATTTTAATATATTTTCTGTCACGTTTTGGTGTCACTTAAAAAAAAAAAAAGTAATTCCAATGCTTGTTTTATTCTATTTGCTTGTATTTTTTAGCGATGGAGGCCCTCACCCTCCATCCCCGGATGACGACGGAGGGGGGCCTTTAAACAGGTCCATGCCCAGACCACCTCCACCTCCTAATCTGTGCTTGGGCTGGATGGGAAAATGTGGAGATTGCAAAAATAAACTAATGTCCTCGAAACTTATAATTAAGCTAATTCAAAATACTAATGATTGTATCAGAAAAAAATATCTAGAAAAATATTATAATCTCATCTTTAATAAGGTTTTATATAACCTTAAGATTGATCTTGATAAATCAACTCAGTTTGCTTTTATAATTTTTATTAAAAAGGACGACAAATTGGATACCGAATATCTAAAAGTGTACAAGCCAGACTTAAAAATGAAAAAACATAGTGAAGATGATATATTTGATCTACTAAAAGACATTCTTGATAAAAATTATTGTCTGTATAAGGAGGCACTGATATTTTCTTTTTATAGTCCCTGTTTAGCAAGGCCCAAATTTAAATCTTGCTCAGAGCAAGCTATTGATATAGCACAGAAACTATATGCAAAGCATGGAATGAAAATGATTATTGGCTTTTATAAGCCGTGGGGCATTAATGGCTCATATGAATGTATTTTACCTTATAAGCCTCTTAAAGATTGCACTTACACTTTTGAGTCCCAAACTTTAGGAACTAATGATATAACAGAAAATAGAAGAGAAGCTGACAAGGAATTATTAGAATTATTAGAACTGATTTATGAAAAAGTTCTTGCACGTCTTGACATACAAAACAAAGCATTTTCAATGGAAGATAATATAGATAAACCAGAATATAATCTTGAGCAATTTTGGTCAAAAATAAAAACAAAAAATCCCCCAAATAAAGAAAAGCTTGATCAAACTGTATCCCATTTATCTGAACATAAAACATTAAATAAATCTTTTGATGATTTCAAAAATCAGGGTTTGGAAAAGTTTAACGAATGTATGAATGAAATATATCATCTTTTAATTGGTGACGATGCAAATTTATCTGATTGTTTGATTAATGATTATGATGCAAATTCTTTTAATATTTTAACTGATGATCTGGTAAATTCACCTAATCTTTTAATTGGTGATGGTGCAAATTTATCTGATTGTTCAGTTGATAATTTATATAAAGAAATCCGCTCATATCTGCAGAATATTTTCTTTCCTTGGTGGGCTAAGAAAGTGGAAGATGCATCCAGCAGGTTTTTAAATAAGGAAATCAGTTACTTTCTTCAAAAAACTGCTGTTTGTTTTTTCCTCAGAGACATAACAAAATTGGAAAATAATTTTGTTATTGGTTATGTCAAACTAAATTTGAATATTAAAAATGTCTAATCTGATATGAACACTCAAATAAACACGCAGTTTTGGCCATTTGATTGTTGTTGTGCAGTATTTTTCTTTATGATGATTTGTCATCATTGTTAGATTAATTAAAATGATTCGTTAGAGGTTAGAAGCTTGTACTGCAATTTTCAGGAAAAACAGTGTTTTGTCCTTTAGCAGGTGAGCATGATATTGTGCTATTATTTGTCTCATTAGCTGCAAGATAGAACTAGTGTTTGTACTTTTTAAATAAAGTGTTTAGATCAACGATTCAATGTTTCCTGAAAGAACATCAAACAGCATTGCAAACGTATGTGGTCGGAACTACAGCTCTCAACCGGAAAAAACACTCTTTAGTAGAGTAAAGCAAAAAATACCTATAATAATAAAATGTCCCTCACACTGATCAAGAACCTCATTGGTCTGAGCATCACTGTTAATGATTGTTCCCATCATCATCTTTATGAGTTAAATATGTTTAGAGTAAAAAAAAGTTCTGTGTAAGTTTCACTTAACCTAAATAATTATTTCAAATATTTTCATATTTCAATATTTGTAGTGTTTCACAATCCACATCGTTTCAAAGCAGCGTTACAGAAATTAATGATGTTAATATTTCTAATCTCCTAATGTCTTATAGTCACATTGATCCGTTTAGAGCTGGATGAGAGTTTACATTTAGAGACAATGTAAACCATCAAACAGTTGAGATTTTGTGACTACAGCCGAGCCCCAGTGAAATATCACTTACATATAATCCTTATTTGTCAGTGGAATTAACGTATACCACCCTGTAA
>NW_015506825.1:115140-115788 GCF_001515645.1 Sinocyclocheilus grahami | reverse complement strand
AATAGTTCACTCACAGTCTGAATTGTTTGCAGAGGTTTCTCACATTCAAATGGTAATGGGATATTTTGTAAGACAGAAAGCAGAAAAAGGGTGCTGGATGAGGTGGATATTTACCTACAATCCATATTGGTGCAAAGATGAGTGTGTTTATTTTGTACCACATTTGCAACTGCTTTGTATCACCTAGTTAGAAGTTGTCTGTTATAGAGGCTACTGAACAAGACATTTAGGAGTTTATTTTAAAATACAAAGAACTGAAAATATAAAGCTCTGTAAACACTTGCGTTTTTACAACACTATAAGTGTGTCCCATCGGGTAATGAGAAGTTCTACACACGCTAGTGGTGTTCACTTGGGCCAAATACAGGAAATATGTCATATAAGTAGTTAGTGGATCAAGTGCAAAGTCCACAAGTTGTTAGTATTTGGACAAGCCCTTCAACTAGGCAGTCAAAGCAGCATTGTGTCACGAAAGCGTGGAATCAGAGGAAGACCGCAAGGGTTTAGGGTGTGATTTGGGACAGAACCAAACAAAACTTGTTTCTCACTTGGAGTTGCAGAATGAATGTATTTCTTTATGTAGAAACTGATTAGGTTGTGGGTATGTAGCAGATGTCAAACAGTACCCTCGGAACAGAAGCACGACCA
>NW_015506825.1:111511-112269 GCF_001515645.1 Sinocyclocheilus grahami | reverse complement strand
GTTCTCTCAGTGTAAATACTGGTAGTGTGCTCTGACCAGCTGGGACCAAGTTGTGTACATCCCGAGTCAGCCAGTGATGCACGTTATTCTTTGGTCCTGCGCTCCACTCCATCTGGCTCTCCAGTACAGCTGACACTTCATCTGAGGAAAACGTCTCTCGCCTTTGACCCAAGAACTGAGGTTCAACAGACAGGCACTTGGAACTGATCCGGAAAGCATGTTGAACTACGTCCTCCTTGAAATGATTTGCTTCCTCTAACAAGGTCTCGTAGGGTTCTGTCACCAACCTCTGACTCGTGCGTCCTTGGACAAAAGGTTGTCGACTCATCGCGTCTGCTACCACGTTCTTACTCCCTGGGATGTACTGGATGCTGAAGTTGTACGGTGCCAGCTTTGCAACCCACCTCTGCTCACACGCGTCAAGCCTTGGCTTCGTTATTGTCCGTCCAAACGGTGAAGGAATGACCTTTCAGCCAATGGCTGAATTTATCACAGACGGACCATTTTTGGGCCAGAAACTCCAAACGGTGAGCAGGGTAGTTGCTTTGGGCACGTGTGAGGGTCTTGCTGGCGAAAGCGACAGGACGGGCTCTAGTCTCGCCTTCTGCGCCCTTAGAAAGTACAGCGCCCAATCCATCCAGCGAAGCGTCTGTTGATAGAATGAACGGGCGACTGAAATCCGGGTGTCCGGGTGTGCCAGACTCCAAAAAGGACAGACTTCAGCTGATTGAAGGAATCATGCTGCTCTTTCTTCCAAT
>NW_015506825.1:109121-109843 GCF_001515645.1 Sinocyclocheilus grahami | reverse complement strand
TTCCATCTCAAGCTGGTAAATACTTTCAGGCTGAATGCTGATACCACCACAACCAACAAGTATGATATCAGGATGCGTTTCACTGGGTTCAAGCACGACTCCTGCACTCTTCAACTTGCGTTCGGCCTCCTTGTTCATGGTACAGGCCATGGACCCACTGTCGAGGAGTGCACGTAATATAACTTGGGCCCCTACAATGCAAACATCAGTGTAAAACAGGCTGTCGGCTCTTTCCAGCTTCATCACATTTTGATATAGGACACTTTTATCAGGAATTGCTTTGCAGCTTTCTTCATACAACAGAAGATCATCTTTGTCGCTGAGGGTTTCACTCTTCCCGCTCACATTGTCCCCTCTCCAATGCGAGCATGCTCGTTTCCCTGAGAGTGAGACGCACCAGTTGGTTGAGAGGCTAGTTCCACAGCACTAGGACAGTCTTTACGCTGGTGTCCAACCCTCATGCAGATGAGACAACGCTTCTCTCGCATGCAGTGTGAATGGGTGGAATGTGCTGAATCTCCACAAACACGGCAAGATGAGAAGCGAGCCCTGTGTGTCTGAAAGGACCCTGAAGAGCTGTGTGCAGGCTGACTGGTTCGCTCCAACACTCTCTCCAACATGCTAAGGACACGCTCCAATGCATCAGAATTAGATGGGACTGTTTTGGCTGCCTCAAGATGGCTATTAGAGTTGCATGCTGCAGTGTTAATGGCAGTGATCTC
>NW_015506825.1:104872-107580 GCF_001515645.1 Sinocyclocheilus grahami | reverse complement strand
GTCTGTTGAGGGGAATTCCTTCGCTGATTGGCTGTTGCTTTGACGCCGGAATGACGTATGGGTGACGTCCTTTTGGGGAAGCCCTCGTGGGGTTGGTCGATTCCTTGATGACACAGAGGCTTGAGTAGTTCTGTTAAAGTCTGAGTTTGAAAGACTTTCAAGTTCTCTGAAGATCGCGAAGTCTCACTGAAGTGTCTGAGTTCTTAGATGGTCTTGCTATGCGGTGGTATGGCGTGGCGCTTGTTCGCGCTCACCAAGGTGCAAGCCAACGTCCTTTTCAGTGAGAGTGCGAGCCCCCGCGGAAGACTAAAAACCAAAAACTGAGGGCTTTGTTAAGCATTTTAAGCAGGCTGACTTTTGTCCAGCCCACAGGTCGCTTGTCCAATCAGATGGTGGCATGCTGTTGTGGAGAGTATTTCTGCAAGTTTTTAAAGAACTTCTTATAAAACTATCATCACTGACAATAATGCTGAATATCAATTATTCATTTACCCCAATGTTCTGTGACTACAACCAGCTCTCATTCAAACTCAACAACAGGTATTTTGCATACACAGTAATCGTAATTAACTAAAAAGAAAAGTTAGAAAGCAACGATTAAGATATCGTGGTTTCAATAACACATCACACACATTTAAGCCATAAAACATATTATTTGTGAATATCGTTGCTCCAATACTTTCAATGATTTTTAATGACTGTCTGTGTACACTCTGTTTCTTTGTCTGTACAAAAGAAAGTAAGGGTTTTTGGTCATGCAGGAAGCAGGTGGTTAAACATATGATAGTCATGGGGCGTCACGCTGTATATCCTGTGCTTGCCTGAGGGCGTCATTTAATCCTTTTCCTGTTCTGGACATAATGGTTCCATCCATTGGTGGGTCCCAAGACATGGGGATTCTATAGGTTGTGAATGAACTCTTTCAGTCCTTGATACCAAGAAAGCTTTGTCGTCTCCTGATCGAATTAGTTTCGATCTCATGAGTAGATGAGTTTACCATACTGACAGGAAATCAACCACGACATGGGACTCATGTGCTGAGCGATCCAGAAAACCCCGGGAACGCTGATATCAGGGTCCGTTTGTATTAAGAATCCCTACAGTACTATAACTTGATCTTTGACTAAAACAGCTCTAACTAAGATATGTAAATATGCAAATTACACAGATGTACAAATCCCAAAATGGCAAAGTAGAATTACAGAGAAAACGGTCCTCAGAAGGATGAAAATAAATGATATTAAAAAAAATATAAAAGTCACAATCAATTGGCTACAGGTACATTTGAAGGACTCAAGTGAACATTTTTGTTTTTAGTACACTTCATAAAACCCACACAAAAGTATCAAAGATACATTGTAATAATGTTTGAAATAGGCAATAAAATCGAAGAAGGCAGGCTTTACTGCAAGCTGAGGTAGGATGTAAGCTGTTAAACATGACAAGACAATTCAGCAATATTTGCCAACTGTTTACAATAAAAACTTTTTAAATGACAGACATTAATTTTGCGAACTACTACTGGCATTTTCAAAATTCTCAGATTTTAATGCCATTTACATTATTCGTCATAATGTTACTAAACATTAACTTAGCAGTTTCAGCAGACATGAGACATGAGTGAATGTTTGTATGTCTCTATATACTAAGTCTAGGAAAATATTTCATAAGACTCATATCAAAATCATTCTCAAACTTACACTAGAACATTGTAAATCTGAAGATTTTCACTTTCAAGTGCCATGATTATGAAAGTGATTTATATGCACACTGGTGGTCTAAAATGTTAAATTAATGACCTTTTTAATTAATTAATTAATTTTTTAAAGAAGGCTGATTTTTTTATTTTTATCAAAAATGCAGTAAAAATACTAATATTATGAAATATTACATTTAAGATAGTGGTTTTCTATTTAAGATATTTTAAAATGTAATTTATTTCTGTGGTCAAAGCTGAATTTTCAGCATCATTACTGCAGTCTTCTACTACTACTTCAACTCTGTCAGCCTGAATCTAGAGAGTTCCCTTTCATGGGAACTTCGAACTGCGTCCTCTAGGGGTCGCTATGGGGAACGCCTCATCGTGACCCGTGTCTGAAGCATACATTGAAAAAACGCCAACTCGTTGGCCGGCGACAGCCATGACGTCACTACCGGTGCGACTATAGTATAAATAGGCGCCGGGAGCACACATCATTCTCTTCTTTGTCTTCATTGACTGTTCTGTTTGAAGCGGGCATTTCCAAGGAAAAAGTAAGAGCTATCTCTATTTATTATGGCGAGCACTAGCAGAGCATTTAGAAGGTGTGTGCATCCGTGTCATCGCTATTTGACACCAGATGACACACACGATCTATGTGTTATTTGTTTGGGCGAAGAGCACGCACGCGATGTCCTTGAGGGGGCAATCTGCGTGCATTGCGAGTTTTTTCCTATGAAAATGCTCCGTTCTCGTTTGTCTCTCTTTTCAAGTAAAGAGGGGCACCCATCTGCTCCCCGCGGTTCAGGCCCCGCCGCTGCTGAGGCACGGAGGAGAATGAGCTCGTGGGGATCTCAGGTGGACCTGGCCGATGAGTTTATAGAGGGGCTTTCCTTCTCGCGCTCATCAGCGGCGGGCGAGAGACAGCCGCTGGAGGATGATGTTCTCTCTTTAACATCATCTGATCCAGGGGCCAGTGCTCTGCTGGGTCCAGCCCAGGAAGAGCAGG
>NW_015506825.1:102703-102999 GCF_001515645.1 Sinocyclocheilus grahami | reverse complement strand
CTACTCAGGGAACCATGGTTACATAAGTAACCTGAGACGATCTTTCAGCTACATAATCTGGACAAACATTATTATGTTAGTTAGTTATGTTATTAGTTTAAAATAATATGCCCAGTGTTTGACCACAGAGATCTTAAGGCTCTTGGTAATTGTTTGAGATGGGTTTGAGATGGTTGTTACTCTAAATTAATGTTAACTTTGTCGTTGTTACTGAATGATCTTTCCGGTTTCATCCGTGTTTCAGGTCTCGCGGCTGCCGAGGCGGTTAGTCAGACTGATCACGGGGTTTGTAGGCG
>NW_015506825.1:100532-101676 GCF_001515645.1 Sinocyclocheilus grahami | reverse complement strand
CGTTTAAGAGAGTCATTCTGCTGAAGCCTCCGCTCTGCAGAGCTCTGCTTAGGCAATATTAATATGTAGGCTCTTTCTTGAGCCTCACTAACTGCCTCTGGCGTTGACTGTAGCCAGGTCTCCTCTCATTCTAGAGAGTTATGCTGAGACCTCCACTCTTAAGAGTTCCCCTACCAGGATTGAGTGTTGTTAGGCTTCCTCTCGTTTAAGAGAGTCATTCTGCTGAAGCCTCCGCTCTGCAGAGCTCTGCTTAGGCAATATTAATATGTAGGCTCTTTCTTGAGCCTCACTAACTGCCTCTGGTGTTGAGTGTAGCTAGGTCTCCTCTCGCTTTAGGGAGTCGTTATGCTTAGACCTCTACTCTTAAGAGTTCCCCTTCCAGGGTTGAGCGTTGTTGGGCTTCCTCTCGTTTAAGAGTCATTCTGTTGAAGCATCCGCTCTGCAGAGCTCCGCTTAAGCAGTACTTATGTTAGGTAGGCTCTCCTTCTTTGAGCCTCACTTACTGTGTCTAGCATTGAGTGTAGTCAGGTCTCCTCTCGCTTTGAGAGTCGTTATGCTGAGACCTCCACTCTTAAGAGTTCCCTTACGAGGGTTGAGCGTTGTTAGGCTTCCTCTCGTTAAAGAGAGTCATTCTGTTGAAGCCTCCGCTCTGCAGAGCTCCGCTTAGGCAGTACTATTAGTATGTATGCTCTATTGTGAGCCTTGCTAACTGCCTCTGGCATTGAGTGTAGCCAGGTCTCCTCTCATTCTAGAGAGTTGTTATGCTGAGACCTCCACTCTTAGAGTTCCATACTTTGGTGGGCGAGCTAGTCTATGACGTTGGCAAGCTTTGAGCCTGCCTGTGGAGATCTGTAGTTCGGGTTCTGACCAAAGCGATCTCGCTGGGGCAGGGATGATGTTCCTTGAGTCTTTGACTTAGGGAATCCAGTTATTTGGGCACTCATCCCTCAGCATGGCGATGTTGGTATACCGTTCCGCTAGCGCCCTCTAGAGGATGCAGCGTGGAGGTCCCTTTAGAAAGGGAACGTCTCAGGTTACGCATGTAACCATGGTTCCCTGAGAATAGGGAACGAGACGCTGCGTCCCATTGCCATGCTTCGAGCATTCCTGCCTGCATCTCCTTCAGACAAAGTTGATGACGTAT
>NW_015506825.1:98727-99983 GCF_001515645.1 Sinocyclocheilus grahami | reverse complement strand
GAAATTAATCGCGATTAATCCCACCTAACATTAAAGTTTTTAAATTTAAAAAAAATTTCACATGCAATCTTCCAAACAGTGGGATGGCTCACTTATTGGTGTGTTAGATGACATATTAACGACATCACTGGATGTTATGTTTCAGTTTGGATATGTTGTTTAATAGGTTTGTGTTCAGAAGAAAGTTAGCTGGACTTTGAATAGAGCAGATACAATTTGTGCTGATCAGGATTGTGAAATCAATGACACATTTAACACGTCAGATTTTTCTTATACCCTTGGCAGGTGTATGATTTTCTGTCTTCATTAATTAAACCGAAATGCCACACCTTAAAGGGATGGGGCAAATCAGACTATAAATGAGCAGTCATTTACCAGCTTTGCCACAAACACATGATCCACCAAACTGCCGCCTTTAAGGAAGAAAAGATCCAAAAATCTTACTTCAAGTGCTGGGGCAGGAGGACTAACACGATAAATCTGACAGACTGTAAGAGTCCATTGGCTGAGAGCGACCGGCATACAGAACACCTCCATCTAACTGGACGTGTCTTTCAGAGTCTCTTGGGTCCTCCTGTCCCAGGGATTTCTGAGGGAAGAGCCATGGTGAGCTTAAATGAGTTTAGGATTGTATTACTTCTACATTTTAAATACCATAATAATGATTAATGCTCGTTTCTACTATGTTTGAGGTTTGCATTACTTTAAAAAAATCATGTTAACAGTTGATACTGGTTTGTCTTTTCTGTTATAGATTAATAAATTGTTACTTGGATTCAGAAGGTAAGATGGTACACGATACACAGACTCCGTTCACCTTCACTGCTTTAAATTCAGGATGTTCTGTGACTTTTTTTTCAACTTTTTGATTTGAAATGGACATATTTCTTTGGGCTTTCTTCATTTAAAGAAAAAAAAAGCTTGTTAAAATAAACCTACCAATAAAATTATAGACGGATCATTTCTTTGTCAGTGGGCAAACGTACAAAATCAGCAGGGTATCAAATAATTTTTTCCCCCACTGTATATATATTTAAGGGATGCACTACAATTTCTGCCTCCGAAAATCATCATCTGAGAGTGGTATTTTCGGTTTTTGAAGGAAAGAGAAAAAGGCTGAAAATATATGCTGCTCATGTTTCAGTCCCCTCCAGCCGTCTTCACTGCGCGGTGGAACGCTCCGCTCAATATTTCGCTCTATGAATGTGTGCTCCTTTGAGTTGCTCACAGCCCATGCGAATGCTCCACTTGTGTAC
>NW_015506825.1:93109-97910 GCF_001515645.1 Sinocyclocheilus grahami | reverse complement strand
TGAGCTCTTAGAGGTTATGGATCGCGCCACGGCAAGGCTTGACTTACCGTGGAAGCGGACTAAGGAGGTGAAGTCGCGAGGTCGTCTCGAGGAACGTTATCTTTCTAGCCATAACCCTCCAGCTCAGGTCAAGTCACCTTTATTTATATAGCGCTTTTAACAATCAGCTTGATCAAATTATATCCCATTTATTTGAACGTTCAACATTAAATAAAACATTTGATGATTTCAAAAATCATGGTTTGGAAAAGTTTGACGAATGTATGAAATATATACATCATCTTTTAATTGGTGACGATGCAAATTTATCTGATTGTTTAATTGATGATTTTGATTTATATGAAGAAATCCAAAATATTTTCTTTCCTTGGTGGGCTAAGAAAGTGGAGGATGCATCCAGCAGGTTTTTAAATAAGGAAATCAGTTACTTTTTCTTCAAGAAACTGCTGTTTATCATTACCTTAGAAACATTACAAAAGGAAACTTATTTTGTTATTGGTTATGTCAACAAAATTTGAATATTAAAAATGTCTAATCTGATATGAACACTCAAATAAACAAACAGTTTTGGCCATTTGATTGTTGTGCAGTATTTTTCTTTATAATGATTTGTCTGTTAGATTAATTAAAATGTTTTGTTAGAGGTTAGAAGTTTGTTCTGCAATTTTCAGAAAAAACTGTGTTTTGTGTCTTGGTGGGTGAGCATGATATTGTGCTATTTATATGAAAAAAAACATACATTTTATTTTTAACGTACGTGGTTGGAACTACAGCTCTCGTCCGGTGGTTAGAAGCAGAGTTTCTTGTTGGTGAAACGTGTACAATAAATTATGTTCTTATAAAATAAGCACAATAAGCAAGCTAACATGCAGCACAACATTGGCTGATGGAAAAAAGAGAACCCTGATTGTTGTGGCAATTTTCTATTACAATAAGTCAAGAGGCAGAAAGCCTTTTAAATATTTATTTCTTGCGAGAAATGGTAAACAGTCATACAGATCGGCTGCAGATGTCTTGAAAAATGTCTCAACATATGTGTCCATTTAATGTATCAAACTATGTCCCTTTGATGTGTTTATAAGTATTTAATGCTAATTATTTTCTAAGAAGCTTGGATGTAGGGTCTCTAAAATAAAGTTTCTTGTCTGAGCATCACTGTTAATGATTGTTCCCATCATCATCTTTATGAGTTAAATATGTTTAGAGTAAAAAGAGTCCTGTGTAACTTTCACTTACGTAAAGAATTTGTTCAGCAAATATTTTCAGTTACCTTTCATGGGAACTTCGAACTCACATCGTTTCAAAGCAGCTTTACAGAAATTCATGATGTTAATATTTCTAATCTCCTAATGTCTTATAGTCACATTGATCCATTTAGAGCTGGATGATAGTTTACGTTTCGAAACAATGTAAAGTTGTAAACCATCAAGCAGTTGAGATTTTCCTTATTTGTCAGTAGAATTATCGTATACCGACCTGTAAATGATTTTTTTTAAATATAATATTTCAGTGTGTTTTCAGTCATCTGTTTAGAATCAGAACTATACTTTTTTAGAGTAGTGCCCCCCGGAAACAGGTGAATAGAATCAAAATCAACTATAGATCACAATCGGGAGCACTCGATGATGGTTTAAAGTAAGTTTTAAGCAAATACATTAATAATTACATACATTTTCGAATGTGGCTTGATGCTAATTGTTTAAGATGTTTTCTTGTAAGCATTATATACAGTTTGTGTTTCTGGCGTAGAACCAAACTTTATTTAGCTATATTAAATTAATGCTGTATTTTAGCAGTGGACGATGTTAAATCCATATATGAGACATATCTGAGGAAAAATGCATTGTTGGTCAGCGCCACCTAGCGTGCAGGCGTGAATTAGCAGAAGGCGAACAATCGTTTCGTGCTCGAGGTGAAACTTTTTCGCATCTAATATTTTTTACACATCAGATGTTTTTCCCCAAGTGTTCCCCAAATGTTCAGTTAAGTCAAAGCCGACTACGTTTGCTTAAATCCATACAGATATTTTGAAATACTGTAATTCTGTGTCTGAATGTTCATTCGGGATCCGGGAGCGCATGCCGTCTGAGAGACATGGCTTTCTGACCGCACTGCAGGTATGTGTCAGTCAGTGTGAGTAACGCATTGAGATCTTTTTTTTGTGTCTTATCACGATTAATAACTCTTTTAACATCAAGCACATCCTTTATTTTCTCATTCATGCATATTCTTTTTCTATAAAAACGAAACCGAAACATCAAACGCAAGTGCTTATTGCTTCCGTGGGACATATGGAACTTTTTATGAATAGGTCTATATAATAACAGTTATTTAGCCTACAATAAAACAGTAATAATATGTATTAGAAGCCTATTTAAATATATATTTTTAAACATCTAGACTTTTTTTTTTTCTTTCGGATCGACGCAGACTCATTCACAGCATCGTGCTTCATGTCAGATAGGAATTCATCAACCCGCAGCATCAGCGTCATGATCAGCATCCAAAGACCGAATTATTTCGACATGTATCAGGCATAAAATGTCCTTAAAATAAGCTGAGTATCTTGGCAGAATGTTGAGTAACCAAACAAATAGGCTGTTATTGAAATTTCAGTGATGCCACGAAAAGATCCACACAGAAATCAGAACCCGGATAAAGTCACAGTTGCCTTTCCCACACTGACCTGATTTTCGCTCTTGTGAATTGATATTAAGGTCTGTTTGCAGTTTCTAATGATAGAAAAGAAGTTTATGAATCGAATGATATGAGATTCAGCAGATGTGTCTGCACCTAAAGTAGCCTAAACTCAGAGATGATTGATATCAATATTTAGGAAGCAAACCTCCGGTATTATTTTGCACAAAATAATAAAAAGTAGTGTAATTAAAATCATTAATTTCAGCATTTATCATGTTATAAATGAAAATTAGAGAACTGTATCTCGAATCCATTGATATTATCCATCATTTACAGCAATAACCATAAATGACCTATTTTCGTCATTTTTATGGCTATCACAACTTTAACGCTCTTTATCTCAGAATTAGATCATGCGAATTTAGCCGGATTTCACAGAAGGGGTCACATATTTGGCAGAGGGTCCAGTGTGTATTTGTGTTTGCACTCAAAAAAGCATCGAAAGTTTCTATTGCAACGTGTTTTTGTAGCATTGAGCAATATAGCCAATCACAGACATATCTTTTGATTTTTTTGAACACCTGTGATTGGCCATTGAGTTCAAGTTAGTCAGAATTCACTCACCTCCAAACATCATAACAAAGTGTAGACATGATGTAAATAAGAGTTTCATTGTGCAGTTTAGAGAGCTTCATTGATTATAACAGAACATTGTGAGTTTGTGATGAACTGAAGAGAGTGACAGCTTTTTAATGATTACATGGAAGCACAATTCGCTCGCTTTCTAGGCTACACCCTTACAAAAATTAACCATGGTTTTATTACAGTAAATGTGTAGTAATCATGTTTTTGGAATATTGATTACCATTTGTATAGCCACAGTTTTACTACAAATACCATGGTTAAACTATGGTTAGTGTAGCAAAACCATGGTTAATTTGTGGTTACCATGATTTAACTATAGTAACCATGTTTTTTTCCATTCGGAATTTGAATAAAAGTTTTGATTTTCGTGCTGCTAACAGGACCAACGGCCACATACCCTGTACATGCAGCATGGCTTCTGGGCCCCCTGAACAGCATGTTGACTCAAATAAATGCTGGATTCACTTTCAAAAATTGCAATGACCAATCAACCAAAGAAATGTTATTACTTTTGCAACACTGCAACAGTTATTTTACATACTTTTAAGATAAAACACAGTACCAGTCATCATGACCTTAACTACTAGGTGTGTCCACTCCAGACATTAGACAAAATTACTTTTTTTCTTTCACGAAACCCCAACCAAAACCCACACCCATCCCACCGTGGAAATTCTCACTCCAAGTTGAACTCAAAAGTTGGCAGCCCTGTTCTGTTTCAGGAACAACGCCATTATTACCACGCTAGTGAGAAATGTCATGTAGCTTTTAAGTTGCTAAACTATTTAACTAATAAAATCGGCAGAGCAGCGCTAACAACACATTTGTGTGCACGTGTGTTTCTGTGTGTGCGAGTGTGTGTGTTTTCCGTACATAATAGAATGTAAATTTGTGGCAAAAACATGGATATAATTAGTCGTTTTTATCCTATTGTTTACTATATGTATTTGCTTGGTCAGTGTTGTTGTGTGGGTTTCGGTTCTTTTGCTGTTGTAAGCTGTAAGGACCTTTGAAATAACTGAAATCATTTGACGAAGTGATACGGACATGTAACGCGGTCAAGACCTGCCTGGAACTACTTTAATCGTGAAATTAATTGTATACCTTAGAACGCTCATCAGCCAATCAGATTCAAGCATTCAACAGCCCCCATTGTTTAATGATACATAATTTAAGATCTATAAATTATACAATCACCAAAATGCTTGATCATTGTATTTTTACAGTAAAGATCCATTGTTTGCCAGTTTTGTACAGTAAATATACCCCTCTTACACTGCTGTGCTAGTCTAAAATTATATGACAGAAAAACTAAAAATTATTTAGTAAAAACAAATGACAAATTACTCATGAAATTAAGCTGCCAAGAAAGTTGTAAAACTGCACAGGTTTCCCAGGTTCCATTGTGTTTGTTATTACTGTTTTCTTCAGTAAACATGTTTGGGGGAGTCGATGTTACTATGGCACCTTTTTGACAGCTGCAACAAACACAAAACGTAACTTTGATACAAACCTA
>NW_015506825.1:86787-92956 GCF_001515645.1 Sinocyclocheilus grahami | reverse complement strand
GTTTTATTTGTAGTGTTTCACAATCCACATCGTTTCAAAGCAGCTTTACAGAAATTCATGATGTTAATATTTCTAATCTCCTAATGTCTTATAGTCACATTGATCCATTTAGAGCTGGATGATAGTTTACATTTCGAAACAATGTAAAGTTGTAAACCATCAAGCAGTTGAGATTTTCCTTATTTGTCAGTAGAATTATCGTATACCGACCTGTAAATGATTTTTTTTAAATATAATATTTCAGTGTGTTTTCAGTCATCTGTTTAGAATCAGAACTATACTTTTTTAGAGTAGTGCCCCCCGGAAACAGGTGAATAGAATCAAAATCAACTATAGATCACAATCGGGAGCACTCGATGATGGTTTAAAGTAAGTTTTAAGCAAATACATTAATAATTACATACATTTTCGAATGTGGCTTGATGCTAATTGTTTAAGATGTTTTCTTGTAAGCATTATATACAGTTTGTGTTTCTGGCGTAGAACCAAACTTTATTTAGCTATATTAAATTAATGCTGTATTTTAGCAGTGGACGATGTTAAATCCATATATGAGACATATCTGAGGAAAAATGCATTGTTGGTCAGCGCCACCTAGCGTGCAGGCGTGAATTAGCAGAAGGCGAACAATCGTTTCGTGCTCGAGGTGAAACTTTTTCGCATCTAATATTTTTTACACATCAGATGTTTTTCCCCAAGTGTTCCCCAAATGTTCAGTTAAGTCAAAGCCGACTACGTTTGCTTAAATCCATACAGATATTTTGAAATACTGTAATTCTGTGTCTGAATGTTCATTCGGGATCCGGGAGCGCATGCCGTCTGAGAGACATGGCTTTCTGACCGCACTGCAGGTATGTGTCAGTCAGTGTGAGTAACGCATTGAGATCTTTTTTTTGTGTCTTATCACGATTAATAACTCTTTTAACATCAAGCACATCCTTTATTTTCTCATTCATGCATATTCTTTTTCTATAAAAACGAAACCGAAACATCAAACGCAAGTGCTTATTGCTTCCGTGGGACATATGGAACTTTTTATGAATAGGTCTATATAATAACAGTTATTTAGCCTACAATAAAACAGTAATAATATGTATTAGAAGCCTATTTAAATATATATTTTTAAACATCTAGACTTTTTTTTTTTCTTTCGGATCGACGCAGACTCATTCACAGCATCGTGCTTCATGTCAGATAGGAATTCATCAACCCGCAGCATCAGCGTCATGATCAGCATCCAAAGACCGAATTATTTCGACATGTATCAGGCATAAAATGTCCTTAAAATAAGCTGAGTATCTTGGCAGAATGTTGAGTAACCAAACAAATAGGCTGTTATTGAAATTTCAGTGATGCCACGAAAAGATCCACACAGAAATCAGAACCCGGATAAAGTCACAGTTGCCTTTCCCACACTGACCTGATTTTCGCTCTTGTGAATTGATATTAAGGTCTGTTTGCAGTTTCTAATGATAGAAAAGAAGTTTATGAATCGAATGATATGAGATTCAGCAGGTGTTTCTGCACCTAAAGTAGCCTAAACTCAGAGATGATTGAAATTAATATTTAGGAAGCAAACCTCCGGTATTATTTTGCACAAAATAATAAAAAGTAGTGTAATTAAAATCATTAATTTCAGCATTTATCATGTTATAAATGAAAATTAGAAAACGGTATCTCGAACCCACTGATATAATCTATCATTTACAGCAAAAAACACAAATTACCTATTTTCGTCATTTTTATGGCTATCACAAATTTGAGCTCTTTATCTCAGAATTCGATTATGCGAATTTAGTGGGGTTTCACAGAAAGGGTCGAATACTAATTTCAGAGAGAATTATATCTAAGTGTAGCTATTTCTGTTGCCTTTTCAGAGCAACTTGTGTAGTTTTTATTTTACTTTTTCAAATTTTCTCTCTATAGCATAATAAAATTGCTTTGTGACCACCTTTGAGCAATAAGCATATTGTTTAATGGTATCAGAAAGTCTTTTGATCAAAAACAACAGAAAACACACACACACAAAATATCTATTTGTCTATAAGTAATGTAATCTTTAATTCTTCCCATTGTTAATTAAATAACTCTGCTGCTTTTCACTCGAATCCTGTTAGAAACACAAAACATTTATACTCGGTTTTTGTATACTTGGGATGGCAAGAAGGGATTGGGGACAGCCACAGGTCTGATGTGTTTCAGAATCAGAATGAGCTTTTATTGCCAGGTATGTTTACACATACGAGCAGGGCCGTTAAAATGAATAAAACTATCTGGACATGAATGGCTTTTGCTACTGGTGATGTCTGATGAGTTTTAAAGCCCGACACGAGCTTCTGAAAGGTAAGATTAGGGGAGAGTGGGGTAAGATGAGCCAGTGGGTATGTTGACCCGCCCCCTGTATCTTGCCAACTGTACACTTTTATTGTCATGTGAACATATATTTTGAAACCACGCATAATTTCTGCCAGACTGTGAAAAGAACAAACACACGGGAGGAGTGGAAGGCACCTAATTACTTTAAAAACTGTTTTTGGCTTGTCAAAGTAACATTTTTGCATAACATATGTAATGGCTGTTACATCAAAGTAAATTTATCCAGGTTTAAAAATATTTATAATAAACATATCTGTACATTTATCTAAACAATTACATTTTTTTCCTATACTTCTATTTCTGTATATAGTACATTATTCAATTTTTCTTTTTTTCTTATTATATTAGTTTTATATTACATCCCTACTGTGTTATTCCTATGTATGTCTACACTATCATGTATGTCTGCACTATGTTTGTACTTTCTTCTACACTGGAAGCTCCTGTCGTCAAGTCAAATTCCTTGTGTGTGTAAACATACTTGGTAATAAAGCTCTTCTGATTCTGATTCTGATTCTGATATAAGAGATTTAGCAATGTATCCAAGATTGGTCGTAACCCACCGCCTTTCTTGGGTACGATGAAATATGGGCTGTAAAAAGACTGAACAAGCGGGACTAGGAAACCACCGATGTACCCGCAGTGGGGCAGCGAAGTGGAACACAGGGACCCAACCCAAAGGCAGTGCGTCCCAGAGTGGGGTCTGAGTGCGTGGTGCACCACTTACCTGGCTCCACGGCTGGGCAGGGGGCTCGTGAGGAGGCATGGCGTCCTCAAACCGGACCCTGCTGCCCACTGCCAAAGGGAGAGGGGGACGAGCGTGTGGAGACTGAGTCTCGTGCACTGCCATCCTCACCCTCTTGGGACCCAGAGAAAAAGGAAACTTCTCTTTTTTTGAGGTTTTGGGTACCACTGGCTGGGCAGCCAGTGGTGGAACAGAACAAAACAGGAACAAAGGATTCTCCACCTGGCCCTCCTCCGGGGGAAGGAGTGGTGCGGTTACCACCTCCTGAAGAGCAGGATCCAAGGACTCTGGGTCGCCCGTCTCAGGGACGCCGCCTGCCCTGGCGATTCACGGGCTTGGCAGGGGCGGAGGCGGGCTGCGCCGCTTTCCTGCGGTCAGCTCCACACTGCGGCCGTTGTGAAGACTGCTGCTGTGGCCGAACTGGAGCGGAGGTGGAGGCCGCAGGAGGGCGCCCTCGGTGATGAGCAGACAGAGGGGCTGCAGCCGGCGGTGGGGTGGAGACAGCAGCAGACCGCCGGGGCAGGATGTGCTGATCGCCTCCGTCTGCTTCTGTGCAGCGGAGAACTGATGGGCAAAGCCCTCCGCCGCTTTGCCGAATAGGCCGGCCTGGGAGATCGGGGAGTACAGGAAGCGATGCTTGTCGGCCTCCCTCATATCCGCCAAGGTCAGCCGTAGGTGGCACTCCTGGACCACCAGTGTGGACATCGTCTGACCCAGGGCCTGTGCTGTGACTTTTGTCGCCCTAAGTGCAAGGTCCGTCGCAGTACACAGTTCCTGTAACATACCTGGGTCAGCACCACTCTCGTGCAACTGCTTCAACACCTTGGCCTGGTGGACTTGCAGGAGCGCCATGGCATGCAGGGCGGAAGCGGCCTGTCCAGCAGCACTGTAAGCCTTAGACGTCAGAGCGGACGAAAACTTACAGGCCCTGGACGGAAGGCGTGGATTACCCCTCCAGGCGGCGGCGCTTTGCGGGCAGAGCTGCATGGCAATAGTGCACTCGACTGGGGGGATGTCCACATACCCTTGGGCCGCCCCACCTTCGACAATTCACTCGGGCAACGCCACTCTTCTTGACCGAGGCAGCGCAGCCGAATCGTCATCTCCAGAGCCTAGCTCGCCCTCCGATGCAGCGATCGACATCCTGTCATCCCCCTTTGCTCCGCACGAGATGCTGGGCCCCGCCCTGTCCGAGGATCCAGCAAGCTCATCCGGGAACACCAGGTGGTGCGATGTGCTGGAGGAATGAGAGGCCCGCGGAGACACACTCGACGGGGAAGGTCTCACTGTGATCCTCAGATCACCCTGACCATGAACAGTAGAATTTGTTTATTTTTCTTTGATTTGTTTCCTAAAAAGAAGAAAAATAAAGACGGACATTTTTATTTAACCTAAATCTGTAATTTCTAAATCAGATCACCCTGACCATGAACAGTAGGATTTGTTTATTTTTCTTTGATTTGTTTCCTAAAAAGAAGAAAAATAAAGACGGACATTTTTATTTAACCTAAATCTGTAATTTCTAAATCAGATCACCCTGACCATGAACAGTAGGATTTGTTTATTTTTCTTTGATTTGTTTCCTAAAAAGAAGAAAAATAAAGACGGACATTTTTATTTAACCTAAATCTGTAATTTCTAAATCAGATCACCCTGACCATGAACCGAAGTAGCCCTCCGAGAGCCGGAGGAGCTAGAACGGGGCATGGCAAGGGGATACCCCCCCGTTTAATGAGGAGGTATCTGGACCGCCGCATCGCGATGGTCATGTTCCCGCACTGAGAACATGACTCATCCATGAGCGCTGCTTCAGCGTGCTGAAAGCCCAACCACGAGATACAGCGATCATGACAGCCAGGTGAAGCCAGGAAACGACCACATCCAGAAACGCACATGTGGGAAGCCATCTTTAAAAAGACGCCCGTCGCTCGTGGAGCTCTTTTAGGTTTTTTTTTTTTTTTTTTGGAAAACACTCTTTTAGAGAGAGCGCTGAAGCACCCAGGGGAGGTCGCGGCGAGACTGCAGAATGGGAAGCTGTAGCACGCCGAATAGAAGCAGCACTGGATGGCAACCCCCGCTGACACGCCGTGACACCAACGCTAAAGGCTGTCTCGTAAACACTTGCAGAGATTCAGTCTTCCTAGAAGGCTCGGCTCCGAAGCGAAAAGCTGATGTGCTCTCCTTTTATACCCGCGCTGCGGGGCGGGGTGCGCGTGGCGAAACACGCACGCCAACTGTCATTGGCTTGTTTAGTTAACACTCGAAGGTGATTGGGCTCCCAGGCGAGATCCCAACTCATCAGTCACGACTGACGTAACATCGAACGTGACTGTCTGAAAGGGAACTGTATTTAACTAAAAGGCATTTAGAGAAATAAAGAAAGAAAGAAAGAAAGAAAGAGAGATAAAAAATGTCAAAATAAATGAAAAACTAAAACAAAACGAAACCAACAGCAGTTATTGAACACCTAACTAAATATTAAAAATAATATTTAAAAATAAATAATAGTTTTCTAATGAATATCAGCATGCTTTAATTTTGTGTCGCTAGAGGTTTGCGTCAATAAGCTTAAATTAAAATGTCTTTGGTCTGCGCTCTGGCAGTGTTCTGTTAATTCTGCTAAACTTTAATTACTAAAACTAAAATTAAAACAAACTAAATTGTATAAAAACTAAATAGGCTATACATACATCTGTTCACTAAATAAAAACTAAACTAAAATTAACAAAATTATTAATGAAACCAATAAAAGAAAACTTAAAGCGATATTAAAATAAAAACAAATTTTTATATGCAAAACTATAATAACCCTGACACGAACATCTTTCAATGGTGCATGAGGAGGGGGATCCGCCAAATAAAAGAGGGTCTGGCTGCAGCCTTGCACCTGCATTCTCAGACTTACACTCTCAGACACTTGCGCTTCAGCTAGCGACGTCACTTGCAGTCTTTATTTTTTATTTTGTTCTATTTTTTAATTACTTTTTGTTTGAATCTCTCAAGATTTTACAACAGTAGCCAGGTGGTGAAGACAAGAAAAAAGAAACT
>NW_015506825.1:64638-82377 GCF_001515645.1 Sinocyclocheilus grahami | reverse complement strand
CAGAAACGCACGAGCGGGAAGCCATCTTTAAAAAGACGTCCGTCGCTCATGGAGCTCTTTTAGATATTGTTCTTTTATTTTTTTTTTTTTTTTTTTGGAAAACACTCTTTTAGAGAGAGCGCTGAAGCACCCAGGGGAGGTCGCGGCGAGACTGCAGAATGGGAAGCTGTAGCACGCCGAATAGAAGCAGCACTGGATGGCAACCCCCGCTGACACGCCGTGACACCAACGCTAAAGGCTGTCTCGTAAACACTTGCAGAGATTCAGTCTTCCTAGAAGGCTCGGCTCCGAAGCGAAAAGCTGATGTGCTCTCCTTTTATACCCGCGCTGCGGGGCGGGGTGCGCGTGGCGAAACACGCACGCCAACTGTCATTGGCTTGTTTAGTTAACACTCGAAGGTGATTGGGCTCCCAGGCGAGATCCCAACTCATCAGTCACGACTGACGTAACATCGAACGTGACTGTCTGAAAGGGAACTGTATTTAACTAAAAGGCATTTAGAGAAATAAAGAAAGAAAGAAAGAAAGAAAGAGAGATAAAAAATGTCAAAATAAATGAAAAACTAAAACAAAACGAAACCAACAGCAGTTATTGAACACCTAACTAAATATTAAAAATAATATTTAAAAATAAATAATAGTTTTCTAATGAATATCAGCATGCTTTAATTTTGTGTCGCTAGAGGTTTGCGTCAATAAGCTTAAATTAAAATGTCTTTGGTCTGCGCTCTGGCAGTGTTCTGTTAATTCTGCTAAACTTTAATTACTAAAACTAAAATTAAAACAAACTAAATTGTATAAAAACTAAATAGGCTATACATACATCTGTTCACTAAATAAAAACTAAACTAAAATTAACAAAATTATTAATGAAACCAATAAAAGAAAACTTAAAGCGATATTAAAATAAAAACAAATTTTTATATGCAAAACTATAATAACCCTGACACGAACATCTTTCAATGGTGCATGAGGAGGGGGATCCGCCAAATAAAAGAGGGTCTGGCTGCAGCCTTGCACCTGCATTCTCAGACTTACACTCTCAGACACTTGCGCTTCAGCTAGCGACGTCACTTGCAGTCTTTATTTTTTATTTTGTTCTATTTTTTTATTACTTTTTGTTTGAATCTCTCAAGATTTTACAACAGTAGCCAGGTGGTGAAGACAAGAAAAAAGAAACTAAATTACAATGTCATTCACTTTTATTGTCACATGACCACAGCACATGTGCCTTGGTGAGTGAAATTCTTGGGAGCGTGCTCCAGACAGTGCAGAAACAATTTACATATAAACATACAGACCTCAACAGATGACAATGTGCAATATACACATACATATACTCAGTACACACAGTGTACTATTAGACATAATTACAGTTAGCAATACACATTATAGACAGTATGTACACATTCTACGTTATGTAGACATATATACACATAAAATATGGGAAGGTGCAACAGATTATACATTAACTGGATATGCAAAATGTCATGGATGTGCACTGGATGGTATCCAATAGTAGCAGATAGATTATTGTATTAAGTGCAGTGTGTACGTATAGTCTAGTATTGAACTATGTTGGAGTTAAAGTGCAATGTGTGGCATACCGTATAGTGAGAGTATGCTTTAGGGTGTATTAATTCTGACTAAGCATGGGCCGGTATGAGATTTTGAGGGTATGATAACCTTAAGCAAAACAAATATCACGGTATCACGGTATTGTCGTTACAGCTCTAAAACATGTTATTTGTTGTTATGTGTTATTATTGACTGGGTAAAAAAAACAAAAAACAAAGTTGAGCGACATACAGAATATTAGGAACAGTAGAATTTGTTTATTTTTCTTTGATTTGTTTCCTAAAAAGAAGAAAAATAAAGACGGACATTTTTATTTAACCTAAATCTGTAATTACAGTTATTTAATTTTAGTTATATAATTCATATACATATCATTTATATAATTTCATATCATTTAGTTATATAATTTCATATTCATAATTTGATTTAATAATAACCCAATTTAAAGCAAAAACAGAATGTTCTGACTAGCTTTGTGAAATTATACTACATGCCTGAATGAAGCAAACAGCAGAAGCTCTGAATGAGATGCAGATTCACTCTCTGACAGCAGGAGGCGCTCATGGAGCAGCAGATACAGTGTTTCCTTGGTTACCGCCGTAAACAAAGCAGCGCAGCCTGAAACACTGCTTTAAACGTTCGAATACACATAGTTATGTGTCAAAATGACTGTCTCCTCATCAACACAGTCATTTGTGTCTTAGATGAACGTTAAAGTTAAAGATAAAGCATGTGCACTAGTTGGCTATTATGCGATCCTGGAATTATGAGATGAGATTTTAAAGGGATATAGTTCACCCCAAAAATTTAAATACTGTCATCATTTACTCAGTTTCAAGTTGTTCTGAACCTGTATGCATTTCTTTGTTCTCCTCAACATAAAAGAAGATATTTTGAAGAATATTCGTAACCACCAGAAAGTTTCTGGTCCCTGTTGACTCCAATAGTGTTGTTTTTTTCCATATGGAAGTCATGGGGGCACAGAAACTGTTTGGTTACCAGTATTGTTTCAAATATATACGTTTCCATTCAACATCAGAAGGAAACTCATTCTGGTTTAGAACAACAACAACATAACTTAAATTTTTGGGTGAACTATTCCTCCAAAGCAGCCTAATATAGCTGCTGTTGCTGTTTTTGTCAATAATGTAAATTAAACATTAGAAAGAAAATCACTCACTGTCCTTGACCGAATCGCTTTTGTAGTCTATTTGTTTTATACAATATAATATTTCTTATTCATTTAAGTGTTTGTAGGTCAATTTTTTTGTTCTGTTGTAATTCATGACTATTTACTTGTCTTCAGTCAGTTTGTTTTTACTTAGGCTAGTATTTTTTATTTTTTATTTAGTGATATTGGAATTGGTAACAAGAATTGTGAAATTGCAATGCATCAAAAATTTTGATTGGATAAAAATCCTATTTTAAGCTATATATATCATTATTGTGATGGGGGGCCCTGCAGTAAGTCATAGCCCCGGGACCCAGTGAGGTCTTAATGCGGCCCTGGTTACTGTATATCAAACATTTCATTTCCTCCTATTTTCTTCTCACCCAATAAATCTAGGTGACAAAAATGATGATGATGATGGGCAGGAAGATGAAGATGCCATCAGAAGTGCTCCTGATTGCAGCGTTATGTGACTGTTCTGAAAAACAAATATTGTTTTATCATTTCATACATTGTCGCATCTTTCTTTATAATAAATGACATTTTAAGTGTGAGTTAAGTATTTAGATCTTTTTCTCATGTCATAATTATTACATTATCATCAGACTCACCTTGAGAAGATCGACAGAGATCTGATGGAACAGGTAATACAGCTCAGTCATGCTGATAATAAGCTCATCTATACAATAATCATGTCATGATGTACTGTAAAGACTTACATTTGTTATATTGACAATGATATTATCTAATTAAATACCCATAGTATATTTTACCATTAATGATATACAGTAATACTAGCATTCAAAGACTGGATGGTAAATTAATACTTTCATTCATCATGGCTGCATTAAATTGATCAAAAGTGACAGTAAAGACAGTTATAATGTTACCAAAGAATTCTGTTTCAAAATAAGTAATTTTGAACTTTCTATTGAATCCTGTGAAATAAAATGTATCACAGTTTCCACTAAAATATTGGAACATTAAATACTGTTTTCAACATTGATAATAATCAGAAATGTTTCTCGAGCAGCAGATCAGCATATTATACTGATTTCTGAAGATCATGAGACACTGAAGACTGGAGTAATGATGCTGAAAATACAGCTGCACATCACAGAAATACATTACAGTTTAACAGAGATTCATTGTTGTTTTACATTGTAAAAATATTTAACAGTTTTTACTGTATTTTTGATTAAATAAATGCAGCCTTGGTGAGCAGAAGTGACTTATTTAAAAAAAATAATTAAATCTTACCAACCCTGAAATGACGTATTTAAATATAGAAATCTGTTGAAATGAAACAGCACCGATTTGACTTTCATACAGTAAATTATTTTTGCACTCACCATTACAATACAGCTCCACAGAATTCTGCAGAGAGACGCAGGTGAGAAGACATGAGAAACACGTGCTGTTGTATACATTTGATGGCAGTGTTTATCACACATTGATATGATGGACTGAACAGAACTCCTGACCTTCGGTGGAGCACAGTCCATCCGGAAGATCACATCAGTGTGCTTTCCTCTCAGAACGATGCTCTGAGATCCTGCATCATGAACTCTGCTCTCATCCACCCCTCCAAACTCGTCAACCTGCAGGCCTGAGAAGAGTTTCACGTCATATTTATTTTGTGATTGATAAACACTGAATAAAACATCAGAAACTAAACATACTTCTAGAGCATGATGCAGACTCTAATGATGGAAGCCCATTTCCAAGAAAAAAATGCTTTGGTGAATCATAATCATAACAAAAAAAGTTGAAATATGATATAAAATGACATTTAAAACAAGTAGGAATTTTTTTTGTCATAATTTTCACTTTTTTATCTAAAAATCGGAGTGTGTCATAATTTCCATTTTTATCACATTTGATTTTTAATGTCATAATTTTAACACTTTTCACCTCGTGATTTTGACATAATATGTCATAATTTTCTATTTTTGTCATAATTATGACCTTTTGTAATAAATTAGATTTTTTTCTCATAATTATGACCTAGTATGCCATACTTTTAATTATGATTTACTATGTCATCTTCACTTTCTATATCATAAGTACGACCTTTTATGTTATAATTATGATGTTTAATCTCATAATTTCAACTTTGTCTCATAATTGTAACTTAGTATGTCATAATTTAGACTTTTTATATCATATGACTTTTTCCTCATAATTATTTTTATCTCATAATTTCAACTTTTTGTCTCACATTTGTGACTTTGTATGCCATAAATTAACTTTTTTTTATCTCATAATTGATCAGAATTTTCCTTTTTATGTCATAATTTTATATATTTCGTAATTATGGTTTAGTGTGTCATAATTATGACTTTGCAGGTCTTAATTGTGACGTTATTATCTCATAATATCTTTTTGTTTCATGATTTTGTCATAATTATGATATTATCTCATAATTGAGATATTTTATATCATAATTATGACGTTCTATGTCATATTGTATGTCAATCATTTTTATCTTATAATTGACTTATAATTATAACATTATCACTCTCTGATTTTTGTCTCATAATTATGGCTTTTTATCTCATAATTATCACCTTGTATGCCAACATTATGTCATAATTATGACTTTTTAAATATCTTTATAATTATGACTTTTATCTCACAATAGATTTTTTTTGTCATAATTCTGATGTTATCTCAGAATTTTGACTTTTTATCTCAGAATTATGACCTTGTATGCCAACATTGTCATAATTATGACTTTTTAAATGACTTTTTTATAATTATGAATTTTATGTCATAATTGACTTTTGTCATAATTCTGATGTTGTCTCATAATTGACTTTTTATCTCATAATTATGACCTTGTTTGTCAAAATTTAGAATTTTATATCAAAATGATGACTTTTTATCTCATAATAGACTTTTTGCTATTGTATGTCAACATTATGTCATAATTATGACTTTTTAAATCTCTTTATAATTATGAGTTTTATATCATAATTGACTTTTTTCATAATGTTTTCATTTATCTCATAATTAAAAATTTTAAATCTCATAATTATAACCATGTATATCATAATTTGTATGCCATAGTTATGTCATTTCAAGTTATTTTCTTCGTGTGTGTCAGGAATGGGCTCCACTGGTGACGGTCAGACTCACGTCAGCGCTCCAGTGCATGTCACAGCTCGGGTCTGGGGGGTCACTCAGCTCACAGGAGGACGATCCGTTGGTGAAATCTCTTCTGCAGCACAAGAGAGCGTCCCGTCCAGACAGCATCGCAAGCAGATCTGCAGGAACCAGATTGCAACCATTAAAAAAGCTCCTGCTGTAATTGAGGAAACCATGTCTGTATTAGTTTCCGGTGAGTTTCCTGACACTGCAGCGCTCACATGCTTCAGACTCTCTCAGTCACAGTGTATTTATGGCTACTATAATTCATACAGTGATTACAGCAGTAGCACTGCTTACACTCAATAATCTGTACACTTTTATCTCACTGTGGTTTTACAGCCACACGCGGTGAAGTGTTGTGTGAAGTGTGTCAGTATGGCGTACTTCATTCATTACATGTGGCTCAAACACATGCTCATCTGTGTAAGATGCCTGTGGGTTTCTTAGTTGTTGTCTGCTGAACATTTGCATTCCTGCATTTGGCAGACGCTTTTATCCAAAACAACTTACACTGCATTCAAAGTATACGTCTGATCAGTTCATGCATTACTCGGAAATCAAACCCGTGACACTGGTGTTGCGAATACCATAATCTACAGGATTGGTGTTTCGGCCTTTGTTTGGCCGCGGAAGCATGGTAGCGGGCTTTGTTTTGAACGCACTTCATTCCATGAAACGCTTATTCTTGGCCCCATTTATTCTGGTAAATAATTGACGAACAAAAAACATTAAAATTAAGATACAAATGATACCAAACGAAACTCGTTCGAAAAAAGGGATTCTACAAACAAAAAGTGTCTGACCCACTTCCAAAACAAAAAATTATGTCTGACCCACTTCCCTTCTTCCGGCGTACTGCCGTCCAATTTACCACGCCCTTATGACGTTTACAATTTTCTTAATTAGCAAATTGAACTAAACAAAACACAAACAAATAATATTTAAACATAAATAATATTAAACAAAAATACTTTCTTAAATGGCTACAACATACCGGCCCCTAATTGTTGTCTTGCAATCAATTACAGTAATATATCATAAGTAGCCATGATCAAATATTCACAATCAACATACATTATTTATGGTTCATAACCACAGCCAGTACATATAGTACATAGAGTCCATTGCAGTTTCAGTATTTTATTCCAAAAGCTCATTAATATGATGTCCATATGGTTTTTCCTTTTTTCTTTAAAGGTAGAAAGTTGTGCGTGCATACTTCAGCAGAACAGTGCAGGTTATGAGAAGGTGAGGAGTATAGTCAGTATATGTGAGTTAAAAGTAAAAGTTTTCCACTCAAAAGAATCAGAACTAAATTCCTTCTAGCAGAAGGCATAGCTTGTTAATTGGGCTTTCCAGCTCACTTGCGCGTGTCTTGACACACACACGTCGTACAAATCCTTTAGAGTCTGATATTGCTTTTGTTACACGTCCCAAGTGCCATGAACTTCTGGGAACATTTTCATTCATTACAAGCACTAAATCCCCTACATTCAAGTTTCGACATGCTTTACTCCACTTTTGCCGCTTCTGCATTAACACAAGGTACTCCCTGGTCCATCTTTTCCAAAACAGGTCCACCAAGTATTGGACCTGCCTCCAACGTCTACGAACGTAGAGATCCTCTCGTTTGAATAGTCCTGGAGGCAAAACTGGGTTTGATCTCAGTTGAAGAATGTGGTTTGGGGTAAGTGCATCAAGGTCGTTTGGGTCATCCGAAGACGGTGTTATTGGACGGTCATTCAGGATTGATTCAACCTCGCAGAGCACAGTAATCAAGGATTCATCATCTAGTTCTTGCTGTCTTACCACTGAACAGAGCACCCTTTTGACCTCCTGTACCAAACGCTCCCAGACTCCACCTTGATGTGCTCCATGAGGCGGGTTGAAAGTTCACTTTATTCCTTCCTGTGCAAGAGAGCTTTGGATTTTATTTTGATTCAGTTCTTTTTAAGCTTGATTCAATTCACAATTACTACTAACAAAGTTAGTTCCATTATCTGATCTGATTTCTTTGACTTGCCCTCTGCGACATATGAACCTTCGAATTGCATTTATGCAAGAATCAGTGTCAAGAGTATGGGCCACCTCTAGATGGACTGCACGACATGTTAAACAGGTAAAAATGACACCATACCTCTTCACGATACTTCGCCCTCTTTTGACCTCGATTGGCCCAAAAAAAATCCACTCCAGCATAGGTGAAAGGAGGAAGGTCGGCAGAGATTCTGTCAACAGGAAGATTAGACATTTTTTGCTAACCTGGCCTTTGAAATAGTCGCTGGCAGACTATACACTCTTTGATGACCTTTCTGCATGCAGCATTAGCATGTGGTATCCAGTACTGGCGGCGCACAGTAGACAACATGTGATTCCTTCCTCTGTGACCAACTTTTTCATGTGCATGGCGCAGAATGAGATTTGTCATATGTCTGGATTTGGGCAAAATTGCAGGGTGCTTTGTTTCAATGGGTAAGGCTGATTTACTAAGTCTGCCACCTACTCTTAGCAATCCATCCACAATCACTGGATCCAGTTTGTACAAGTGGCTTGATTTCTTCACATTACCTTTGACTAGTGCAGTAATGTCGTCTTTAAAAAAACTGTCTCTGAACAAAGCGCACAATTGCTCTCTCTGCTTGTATCAAGTTCTCAACAGAAAGTCCTGATATGGCAGGGTTTAAACATTGCAATTCATCCTTTGGCACAACATCTTTGTCAGTAACGGGAGGAAGTTTAGCTTGCTTTTTTTCTTTTACCCGTTGTTGAAGAATGTTCATGAACTTCAATATCCATGCTACTGCCCTTTTGAGGGTTACCCATTTGGAGAAATAATTCAGGAGTTTGCTGGTGGGACATTCGTCTGGTTTTACCATGATTGTATTTGCAGTAATCTCGTTTCTCACTTCTGGATCATCATCCTGGATGGCTCTTACTGGTACAGTACCCGGCCACTGGGACTCGGGAAGCTGCATCCGCAGGATTCAACTTGGAACTAATGTGTCTCCAATTAGTTGTTGCTGAAAGAGACTGGATGAATGACACTCTGTTTGCCACAAAGGTTTTGAATCTCCTTGTAGTGTTTGGGATGTAACTTAGAACTGTTGTGCTGTCTGACCAAAAGGTAAATTCGTTTAACGGAAGTTGCAATTCTGTTTTCAGTAATTTGTCAAGACGCACAGCTAAGATGGCAGCGGCAAGCTCCAGTCTCGGTATAGTTGTTTGCTTTAAAGGTGCTACTTTTGCTTTTCCCATGACGAATGTTGCATTGTGTTCACCACTACTGTTCGAAATTCGTAGGTAAGACACAGCACCAAAGCCAGTTTCGCTGGCGTCACAGAAGTGGTGCAACTCTGCCAGTGTTAAGTCTCCAAAACCTTTGGGAATGAAGCATCGGTTTACACTATAAGTGTTCAATAGACTCAAATCATCCAGCCATCTCTGCCAAGATTGACTCATGTGCAATGGAATGGTCTCATCCCATCCTAACTTCAGTTTGCATAACTGCTGCAAAATTTGCTTGGCGGGAAGAATGACTGGGGCTACAAAGCCTAAGGGATCATAAAGAGAACTAACGATGGACAGTATGCCACGCCTTGTCACAGAGTGAGGTTTGATTTCAGTACTGAAGCTGAATGTGTCACTTTCCACGTTCCATTGAACGCCAAGGGCTCTTTCCATGGGCAGCTGGTCTCTACTGAGGTCAAGTTGATTCACGCCTTTAGCTCTATTCTCTTCAGGGATAGCAGATAAAAGTGTGCGGTTATTGCTTATCCATTTATTGAGTCTAAAACCCCCTTTGGCGCATACTTCGGTTAGTTGTCGATATAGAGCCACTGCTTGTTCCTCCGTGTTAACAGATTTTAAGCAGTCATCAACGTAGAAATTCTGCCTGATTGTGCTTATAACATCGACTGGATAATCCTTCTGGTTATCATCAGCTGTCTTCAAAAGAGCAAACGTGGCACAGCTTGGGGATGACACAGCTCTGAAGATGTGTACAAGCATTCTGTTCTCTGCAAGCTCTGCATTGATATTTCCATTAGGCCACCATAGAAATCGTAACAAGTTGACATCCTCTTTTGCCACTCTTACCTGATGGAACATACTCTGAATATCTGACATGAAAGCAACTGGGCCTTGACGGAATCGAAGCAGCACTCCTACGTGTGTGTTAGTCAGATCTGGGTCTTGCAAGAGTTCTTTGTTCAGAGATGTTCCACCAAATGTGGCTGCACAATCAAACACTACATGTAGCTTCCCTTTACGAGGGTGATAGACTCCGTGGTGTGGCAGATACCACAACTTTCCAAGTTCTACCTCTTGCTCATTTTGAGGTATGATCTCTGCATATCCCTTTTCAAGCACCTCATCCATGAAATCCTTGTATTCTTTGTAAAATGACAGGTTCTTTCGAAACCTTTTCAGAAGGTGTTGTGCTCTTTGCTGTGCTATACGCTTGTTATTGGGCATACTCACTTTGGTGTTACTAAATGGTCATTTCAAGTAGTAATGCTCAACTTTAAGTGTGGCAGAAGATGACACTATATATCCATAAACTGCTTATCTTTTACAGACATTTCAGTATTTTCATACTGCTGTTCTACAAAGTCTTGGTTATACTGTCTAATTATCAGCTCTTCCAAGTTTCAAATGGATATTCGATTGACTTGAACTGTTGGCATATCCCATACATCACCATCCACGTTGAGACTCAGTGGGCCATTAATGACCCAACCAAGGAGTGTTTTTACAGCGTACGGCCCACTACCCTCGCTGTTAATTACTCTCCATGGCTCCAAGGCTTTTGGAGCATTTACTCCAATAAGTAACCCAATGCCATTATCTATTGGAGTTAAATCCACATCCTTCAAATAAGACCACCTTTTTAGGTCTTCCACTTTGGGAATGTTATCTTTAGTGACTGGGATTGTGCTTTGAGTATACACATCAGGTAATGCCAGGTAAGTATCTCCCTTTAATGCAGCTACTTCAAGCCCAGAGATTTTGTAACTACAAGCTGGTTTTTCTTGACCCATTGTTTTCAAAAGTATATCTATCTTTCGCCCAAGAGCATTCAATTCTCTCATCAGTTGCTAAGTGCAAAATGTTGCCGAGCTGCCTGGGTCGAGAAAGGCATAAGTTTGTACAGTTTTGTTCCCTTTTTTTAACTTTACTTTCACTGGAACTATAGCGAGTGCACAGTGTTTTGTGCTGGCCCCAGTATGACTTCCAGCCTCCATGGAAACTAGGGCACTGGACAGTGACGACTCTTTAGATTCAACTTTACCAACTTTTGATTCGTTTGATTTTTCTTGAATTTTCTATCAATATGAAGTACGGTAGGATGATTGGTATTACAAATCTGACACATCAAACGCCTTTGACAATTGCTGTTCATGTGTCCCTTTCCTAAGCACCCAAAGCACATTCCATTGGCTTTCAGAAACTCCACCTTTTCTTTGTTGGATTTTCGTTTGAACAAGTCACACAAGCCTATTGCATGATCTTTCCCACAAAATGCACACAATTTCCTAAAAGCAGCTCAGAAGGCATTGGTTGGTCTTCCCTGGGCATTCAATTTAGATTTAGTATTGAATTGTTCAGAACCTGTACTGACTGCTGTGGCAAAACTGCTCCCCCAACTGGCCATTCTTACATTGGGTTTTGCAGTCAGCTTTGTTTTAGGAATTCTCTTGCATATTGCAGACAACAGATCTCCATTTGTCACGTAATTTAAAAGGCAATTTAGACACGATGACCTTCATGTTTGCTGCAATTTCCAAATCTTCACAATAACAAACTTCATGCAAGGTATTGAAGCAGCCTCTCAAGAAAAGTGCATAAGATCTCAGAGCAGGACCATCTTCTGCCTTTATAACAGGCCAGTTTAGAGCTTTATCAATGAATGCAGATGTTATTTTAACATTATTTCCAAAATTCCATTCCAACTGTTTCTTTGCTTCATTGTAACCTGTCTGAGGATCCATGTGAATGCAACTGCGCACAAGATGTTTAGGCTGTCCTGAAGTAAATTGTTCAAGATAATACAATCTGTCTTGCATATTATCTGTTTTGCTTTCAATAATTTGCTCAAAAGCCTTTATGAATGCTCTGTACTCGAGCGGATTACCATAAAATATGGGAATCTCCCTTACTGGAAGAAGAGACAGCTGCTGTTGCCTGACTAACATCTCAGTGATCTCATTTTGTTTTCTCATGACATCTACAAGAGCACTGCCTTTCAGGTTAGCGGAGCCACCAATTTGATCACTTTTTGATTGAGCATCCTGTGGTTCAATTTTAATCACTTGCTTTGCAGAACAGTGAGGAGCTGATCTTTTGACTGAAGACAATTTTGGTAATGCTTGGGCCAAAGGTTTTGATGGCGTGACAGCAGGAAGGATATAATCAGTGGATGTACTAGACTCTGAGTCAAATATGTCAAAAGGAGTCTTGTTTTGAAACACTGCTTTGATTTTTTGTTATTGATGTAGACTTGAGAATTTTCACTTTTACATCAGCTGCGGCCAGTTCAGCATTCAAGGCAAGTTTTTTGTTCCTTGCCTTCAAACGTGCTTCCTCCATGTCCAGAACATGTTTTTGTTCTAGAGATTTTGCTTTTAGCTTGAGCGCAGCGCGCTCCGCTTCGGCTTGCAATCAAGCTATTGACGCACTGGACGTTTTGCTGCTCTTACTAGAGGCCTTACTAGATGCTTTAACATTGACATTCTTTGAAACAACGATTCCTTCTGCTGTCTTACCATACGCACTGTCCCCATCAGCGGCATCTACACGTTCAGCCTCTATTTCTAGGTCGTGCCTTTTGTCTATTTGAGACACACTATCATCTGGCCCAATCGCATCTCCTAAACCCTCATAATTTTCTTCTTGCTTCTCATCGTCACTTGCACCCATCCAACTTTTAATTCCGTTAAGAAATTCTCGAAAACGAATTAACTTAGGTTCATACCAGTCAGAATGATCTGCTTCCTTTTCATCTGGGTCTTTTAACAATCTTTGAACGGCAACTTGCAAATCCATAAACTCTGCCAAAATACAATTAAACTTTTCAACTTGAACATTAACTTTTTCCTTATTTTCACCAGCTTCGATGAGGTTATTGATTTCATTCTGTTTCCGTGTAAGAGCTCCAAGCTTTCCTCTTCGTTTAGCGAGCAACTTAAAAATCCTTTCTTCCTCGTTTCCTTCCGATCCTTCGTCCATTTTAACTTAAATTTGTTTCAACAATAAACAATGCCACTTTTTCTTTCCTTTTCTCTTCTTGAAATCTTCTAACAAACTAATTAATCTTCAACAAACAAAGCACTGAGAGCACGGCGGCTCAGCGTCTTTCGTTCAAATCCCATTACTCACGGTGAAGCAGCGAAGCATACCCGTCCAGTCGCCACAAAGTCCATGAAATAATTTGCTCCACAATCCGTCATATAAATCCATGGTAATCCACAGAATTCAGACAATTTTTTGACTTGGTGTTTCGGCCTTTGTTTGGCCGCGGAAGCATGGTAGCGGGCTTTGTTTTGAACGCACTTCATTCCATGAAACGCTTATTCTTGGCCCCATTTATTCTGGTAAATAATTGACCAACAAAAAACATATTAAAATTAAGATACAAATTATACCAAATGAAACTCGTTCGAAAAAAGGGATTCTACAAACAAAAACGTACGAAGCGGTCAAAAAATTATGTCTGACCCACTTCCCTTCTTCCGGCGTACTGCCGTCCAATTTACCACGCCCTTATGACGTTTACAATTTTCTTAATTAGCAAATTGAACTAAACAAAACACAAACAAATAAAATTTAAACATAAATAATATTAAACAAAAATACTTTCTTAAATGGCTACAACACTTATCATGATCTGTTAAGCATTATTTGTGTAATTGCAGTATTTAGTTTTTAAGTGGGAAAAAAACATTATTTTTTTTATAATTTTGTCAATATTCACTCAAAAACTGAGGTGCATATGGTCACATCAATGTAGCTTACAATCAATAAAATAAAAAAAGAAACAAAACCTGTGCTAATGAAAAAATAAAAAGCAAGTTGACAAAAATATTGAATCCAAGATTTTAAGATAATATAGCATGAGAAATTTTCAAGCAATTTTTAAAAGTCTGATCATTTTTTTGACCAGGAACACCGAGAGTAAAGCATTTTCAGCACAGAACAAGGGTTAAAGAAACAAATGAGTGAAAGTGATCATTTTATTGTTTTTTTTTCAATTTTATTAAATTTTACCCCTTTGCTCTCCAGGGTGCAAATGCAAATATGCACAGAAGAGTTTGCCAAATATTTTATTAATACAGTTTCAACTAAGCTCTTGTCTTTATTTATTTTTTTGTGAGAGTGATTAGCTCCCTAAACTGGGCGTGACATGATAAACTACTTTCTGTATGGATTTAATATGGAATGTTGCCTAATTCAATTCAATTCAATTCAAGTTTATTTGTACAGCGCTTTTCACGATATAAATCGTTGCAAAGCAACTTTACAGCAAATTCAGTTTCTACAATATTTAGTGGTAGCTTATCAGTGGTGACTGTCAGTTAATGTACATATGGCAGAAATGTTCAGAAAAATCAATTAAAGACGTAATCAAACAGACGATGAACACTATTAACAGCAATTATTATATGATGCAATCAAACTTATAGCAAAATTTGGTAGTTCTGTATGTTGTTTCAGGGTTGGCATTATCTGAGGTCCTCTGAGGGGTCCTTAAAGAGAACCTCCATGGACCTCCATGCTCCATGCTTACAGAAATAAATGTTCCGGTATTTAAGGGGTCCATGCTTAAAAACGGGAACAGTTGGCAATCCTACTTTGCACGTTTTAAACACTTAGATTATGTTCTTACTTTGGCCATGCATTAAATGCACATCCTTGAAAGAGCCCAGTTTGCTGACATATTTACTTTAGAGTCCACGTGAACCGGAAGTTGCTGCCGACTGGATTTCAGTGTGGTGGCATATTTCCAACTGAAACGGAATATTGAGTAGAGGACGGGGTTTTATTTTTGCGCTCCTCCTCTCATCTCTCACTCACAGCAGACTAATAGTAAGAGGTGCGTGGTTAAGCATATTCTGCTCAAGCCGTCAAACTGACGTCATCAGTGAAGGCATGCCATTCCAGAGCAGGTAATGTCTGTGGTATAATGACAACGACAGTGGTTACATATAAATATATTTTCATTGATCAAAACTATTGCTAGGAACAATTCAGTTGCACCCCTACTAAATTCTATGTCCTTGAATTGAAGGTATTTTTTATGAACAAATCTGGAAAAATGTCTCAGGTTACGCATGTAACCATGGTTCCCTGAGAAGGGAACGAGACACTGTGTCCTCTAGGGGTCGCTATGGGGAATGCCTTCGGCGTGACCGGTGTCTGAAGCATACATCTAAACACGACAATGATATTGGCCAGCGACAGCCTATGACGTTATCGTAGAACACGTCATCCGCTTCTTCGTCTGAAGCTTACGTCCGAAGCATGACGAGGAGACTAGAGTCTCATTCTCTTCTCAGGGAACCATGGTTACATACGTAACCTGAGACGTTCCCTTCCGAGGGAACTTCGAACTGTGTCCTCTAGGTGTCGCTATGGTGAACAGTATACCCACACTGCCATGCTGAGGGGAGTGCATGCCAATACCAAGGCGAGCACTAAGTACCAACTCAACAAGTCAAAAGAGCTGCCTCTAGGACGTTTGACGGCTGTCAGTGACATAACCCCCTATGGCCAAAGGCCTGAACTGTGCACCAAACTTACCTGTAAGGGCTGGCATGTATAAAGCCCGAGCACAGGGCAAAGCTCAAGCCTGGAATAATAAAATAACCAAGAATTCTTTTAAGAGGATAAGGCTGAGTATCAGGGCTGCATACAAACCCATATCCTGGCCTGTCAAATAGAGACTACCTCCTGCTCTAAGAACGAGCTACCGAGGATCTCATAACCAGGGAAACTTAGTAGTAACACCCTGTCTAGAACGTGAATATGCAGAGAGTGGGGCCCAAGGTAACCGGGGCCAGAGCCAACTCAGAGAAAGGGGACAAGGCAACAATGCGTCACCCTTACAAAAAGGCTTTTAAGAAGGTGCACAAAGGCTGGCATGCTCACCTGCCATGAATATGGACTTAGAATGTGCACAGAGAACTAGCGTGAGCACTTACCATAGATATGGATTTAGAAATACTGTAATGAACCAACAGGGAGACACAGGTTGAGTGGAGCCCAAGGTGAAAACCGGGGCCTAACCAACTCATAGAAAGGGAACGAGGCTACAACGCGTAAACCTTACCATACAGGATTTTAGAAAGTGCACAAAATTCCTAGCGTACACACTTACCACAATGTGGATTTTAGAAAGTGCACAGAAGCTGAGCGTGTGCACTTACCATAGCATGGATTTAGAAACACCGTTACTAAAGGGTAACTAAGAACCTGTCCCCTAGACAGGCCTAGACCCTACGTGACTGTGGCACGCTCCAGGAGTGACAATAATTCAGCATGAGGCTGCATGCTCAGAGCGCATGTAGATTGAAAAAGGTGTATTTCATAAAATAAAACCTCCATGTGAGGGGAGAATCACCAACTCAACCAAAACAGTCACACCTCAAACTGGGAGCAGCATGCTCATAGGTGACCCTCTATGTGAGGGGAGCACTGTTAAGCTCGACCAGCAAAAAAAGCAGCCTAACAGGGAGGCTGAAGGAGGCCTAACAACCTGAGACTGTTGCTCAATGGCTCAAAGAGCAGAGTGCTCGATCCTTAGCTAAGGGAGAGGAACCCAGCGCGACCGAAGCGATCAATAGCCCAGGGGCAAAGTACCTAACTCTCAAGTAGAGAGAAGGACTCAGATAACCTGCTCAGTACTGGTGAGCTCATCAAAGACCCTCCCGCAGTGAGGGGAGCACAGCCATGCCTGGGGGGCAGATTGACCACAACTGGTACAACTCATTCATGCATGAAGAGCTACTGCTCCTCGGAGCCGAATCACTCAGGAAGGGTTTCCGCAGAAACACCTCTCACTCATACCTCAGGGAACGCAGCGTACTCAAGCCCACTCCGCAAAGGGGCGATTCACCGGTTCGACCATAAGGGCAGTGTGACAGGGAGGTCCCGCAGGCCTGACTGTCTATCCAACTGCAGAGTGGAAAAAAGAGTATTAGGCCCCTCAACGCATCAGCGAGAGGAGCCCTCTCTGAGAACATGCATGATGGTTGAGAGGATGACTCAAATCTCAGGAGACCCCTCGGGGCGAGACATGAGTAGCGCGTCCTGGCCGGGGCAGCTTCTTGAAGCAAACACCCAGCTAGGACATCAGGGAGCACATTACGAAGCATTATACTCTGAAAAATGTTTACCCGAATGGAGGACCCGCGGGTCCTGAAGTTGCAGCGTTATACTGCGGAAAAACTAGTTAGTGAATTCACATAAACTAGCAATAGATAGATGAGATGGATCGTATTCACCAACCACGGCTCCCGCGCAGACTCAAGATCACGGGGCATCATCTGAAGGCAAAGCCCGAAGAGCCCTTCTGCTTAGTGGCATGGAGAGCAAGATCTGTGGTGCGAAGCAACTCAGCCACCTCATCATAACAATACACTCCTATGAGAACAAAAATAATTTACTGATAGGGAGAAATATCCCGTCAGGTCCTTTCCCTGTTCTACCCATCAACCGCGAATCGCAGCAATTGGCAGCCAATTCTCACCGCGACCGCAACGCGCAGCATGCATTCAGCTCCCGCGGGAGCTAAACACGCGCTGCCCAAGCACTAGATTACCTCGGAAATCAAGCGAGAAC
>NW_015506825.1:44611-61529 GCF_001515645.1 Sinocyclocheilus grahami | reverse complement strand
GTATGAATCTGGGCGTGCCTACCTGGATACTGACGTCATCAGCGCGAGTCCACCGTTCAAGGTAAGATTCACCAGGTAAGTGCAGTTGATCGTTTTTATTTCAGTTAACTAGCCAAGTAAAGGTTTATCGTTTTATTTTTGCATATTTACTTAAAACTTGGAAGTAAAATTGGTCGTTTAGACACTCAATAATGTGAACAGTGTAAGCCAGCGGCTGCTGTTTAGAGTATTATGATTTAATATTGATCAATTCGCATGTTTATTTAATAAAGAATCATTATTCACGTGGATACCATACCACATTAAGATATTAGATTCAGAAACTCAGTATAAAGCATAAAATAATGTTTTTACTGATGGGACATGTGGTAAATAAATATAAGATTATGAAAAGATACTTTTTGTTTATTGAGAATATGAAAGAGCTGTCACAGCAGAGCTTGTCTTGTGTGTAGTCCTGTGATGGCTCGCATACAAGTGATGACAATGTGATAACATGCACACATTGGAGACCGTGTACATTTCATTTAAGTTTGTTTATGCTGCAGATACTATTTATTTCAGAATTGTGAGGCTGATGATGTATAAGTAGCTGCTGAGACTATTCCTACTTCATGCCCTGCCACAAGTTATGAGGTGATGTGAATCTAGAAGTTTCAATTGGAACTTTAACTCTTTCAAAACAGTCATGTTGCAACCCATTCTTTTTGACAGTTTCAACAGCTTTTTAAGTCATGCATTATTACTACATTTTTTGTTTTGTTTATAACAGGACCCCCTAACTTTGTACATGTTCAAGGTGTAAAGCTTTATGCATTGTTAAATGTTCTTGTTATTGTTCTGGTTTTATGTCAGAATTAAAACATTCAAAACAAGTCAGTGTCACAGTGTCTGGTTGTGGTGCCCTGGACTGGCCACTTGAAGGCGCTCTCCTGTTTTTGTGTTCTATGTTGTGAACTCCATTTCCCATAGTCCCTTGTCTGTCATTCTGTCTGATCATTAGCACCTGTTTATTATTTCTGATCATTATCACCTGTTATTTACTCATTATCCCAGCTATATATACCTTGCTCACTCTGTCTGTCATTGCTGCTATTTTGTATTGTCTTCTGAGTTCATAGTTGTCTCATGTTCATCGTGTTTTCTGTTCTCTGTGTTTTGGATTACCTTTTGCCACGTTTTTGTTCTGTTCTGTTCATTTGTTACTTAATAAACAACTACACTTGGATCTACCTTGTTTTCTCCTGGCATTCCGTGACAGTCAGTTGTTACAGTTGCTGTATAAAATTAATTAATTTATTAAAGTTTTCTAAATACTTTGGGAATAAAATGTCCATGAAATGACCTGACCATGATTAATTGCAATGTACCTGTAACATGAAATATGAATTGACAATTATGGGGTACAAACGTAGTTGAATATATGTCTCTCGCATGGGTCTGAGATTGGCTCGATACCAGTTTGACGCTGTGCTAGAAGTTCACCAGTATTTAAACCTCAGTTACATTGAATAGCTGATATAGTGTCCAATTTAGTGTCTTTAGCATTCTTTTAAAGTAAATTTTATGGCTGAATGATAATTGTATCAGTGTAATACATCATGTGAAAAGTCAATTAATCAAATGATTAAGATCCAGTCTTTCACTGTCTCTCTCTGTAAGGACGTGCCAGGTTTTGGTCTGATATTCAAAGCAGTTAACACCTTGGCATGTTAACTCTTATATTTTTACGAGAGATACAGAAAGAGCAGAAAGCATGAGATAAAGTGATCAAATAACTGAATACAGATTACTGAATAATCTTTGTTGCATTCTTCTTTATGATCAGTCTTTGTCTGACCAGCATAAATTCCACAACTGTTACCAAGCAAATACAACTGCCGCTTACCAAAATCGTCTTGTGATGTAAAAATCTTTGAGATTACAATACACAACACAACATAAGAATAACATTAACAATGGTTAATCACAGTACTATAATATGAAAAGTAAATGAATGTTGATTACATTAAGAAATTAATACATAAATGTGATGTACATGAAGGAGATAAAGATTAATGTGAATGAAGACATCTGTAACTCATCCAGATGTTGTGCCAAAGTGTTTAAATCCTGAAAAATCAAGGAGAATAATTAGTGTGTATTAATTGAACACGGCATCCTGTTGCACAAATGGTAAGTTCAAACATCCCGTTGTTCATACACTTGAGTTCTCGTGAGGTCTATTCATCATTATAAAGCTATGGTTATGAGGGCAGGGTCAACGCTAAGTGGGAGCTAGGCTGGACATTGGCCACCCAGTGTTAGTGAACAAAAACAGGGCAATGAGTATAATCCCTTTCTTCATTTTGGCCAGACATTGTGGCTAACAAGACATTTTTGGGAACACTATCTATATTCATTACATTGTTCACATTATTGAGTATCTAAATGACCGATTTTACTTCCAAGTTTTAAGTAAATATGCAAAAATAAAACGATAAACCTTTACTTGGCTAGTTAACTGAAATAAAAACGATCAACTGCACTTACCTGGTGAATCTTACCTTGAACGGTGGACTCGCGCTGATGACGTCAGTATCCAGGTAGGCACGCCCAGATTCATACTCCCACAGTGGGTTATGATTGGTCGACTGATAGGCTCAATCTGATTGGCTAAAGAGTACGAGTGTCCCGCGTGGGAGGAGTTCGCTACCAGGACAGTCAATTCACACACAAATCCAGAGCAATTCACATTTACAGCCCATGAAAAACTCGTGAATTTTTAACATTCAAAAATGTTGTACACATTTGTACATCTGTGAATTGTGTTTTGCATTTGTGAAACGTATTTTATGAATATATATTCTTATTTTTGTGCACGTGAATTGGTTTTTGTGAATATATTTTTGTGCACGTGAATTATTTCTCATGCATGTGAATTGGGTTATGCATGTGTGCATCCCGTCTTTTGCATGAATTATTATTGAGATCATTCTGGCTCCATATCAGTGCATCTCTAGGAAAAATTAAATTCATAAAATTTCAACATAAACGTAATAAGCTAACACTTAACAACATCTTTTTAAACTTGTTAGTCCCCTCCAAATATTGAAGATATATGAAATATAGTATTTTCACACTGCTGTTCTACAAAGTCTTGGTTATACTGTCTAATTATCAGCTCTTCCAAGTTTCAAATGGATATTCGATTGACTTGAACTGTTGGCATATCCCATACATCACCATCCACGTTGAGACTCAGTGGGCCATTAATGACCCAACCAAGGAGTGTTTTTACAGCGTACGGCCCACTACCCTCGCTGTTAATTACTCTCCATGGCTCCAAGGCTTTTGGAGCATTTACTCCAATAAGTAACCCAATGCCATTATCTATTGGAGTTAAATCCACATCCTTCAAATAAGACCACCTTTTTAGGTCTTCCACTTTGGGAATGTTATCTTTAGTGACTGGGATTGTGCTTTGAGTATACACATCAGGTAATGCCAGGTAAGTATCTCCCTTTAATGCAGCTACTTCAAGCCCAGAGATTTTGTAACTACAAGCTGGTTTTTCTTGACCCATTGTTTTCAAAAGTATATCTATCTTTCGCCCAAGAGCATTCAATTCTCTCATCAGTTGCTAAGTGCAAAATGTTGCCGAGCTGCCTGGGTCGAGAAAGGCATAAGTTTGTACAGTTTTGTTCCCTTTTTTTAACTTTACTTTCACTGGAACTATAGCGAGTGCACAGTGTTTTGTGCTGGCCCCAGTATGACTTCCAGCCTCCATGGAAACTAGGGCACTGGACAGTGACGACTCTTTAGATTCAACTTTACCAACTTTTGATTCGTTTGATTTTTCTTGAATTTTCTATCAATATGAAGTACGGTAGGATGATTGGTATTACAAATCTGACACATCAAACGCCTTTGACAATTGCTGTTCATGTGTCCCTTTCCTAAGCACCCAAAGCACATTCCATTGGCTTTCAGAAACTCCACCTTTTCTTTGTTGGATTTTCGTTTGAACAAGTCACACAAGCCTATTGCATGATCTTTCCCACAAAATGCACACAATTTCCTAAAAGCAGCTCAGAAGGCATTGGTTGGTCTTCCCTGGGCATTCAATTTAGATTTAGTATTGAATTGTTCAGAACCTGTACTGACTGCTGTGGCAAAACTGCTCCCCCAACTGGCCATTCTTACATTGGGTTTTGCAGTCAGCTTTGTTTTAGGAATTCTCTTGCATATTGCAGACAACAGATCTCCATTTGTCACGTAATTTAAAAGGCAATTTAGACACAATGACCTTCATGTTTGCTGCAATTTCCAAATCTTCACAATAACAAACTTCATGCAAGGTATTGAAGCAGCCTCTCAAGAAAAGTGCATAAGATCTCAGAGCAGGACCATCTTCTGCCTTTATAACAGGCCAGTTTAGAGCTTTATCAATGAATGCAGATGTTATTTTAACATTATTTCCAAAATTCCATTCCAACTGTTTCTTTGCTTCATTGTAACCTGTCTGAGGATCCATGTGAATGCAACTGCGCACAAGATGTTTAGGCTGTCCTGAAGTAAATTGTTCAAGATAATACAATCTGTCTTGCATATTATCTGTTTTGCTTTCAATAATTTGCTCAAAAGCCTTTATGAATGCTCTGTACTCGAGCGGATTACCATCAAATATGGGAATCTCCCTTACTGGAAGAAGAGACAGCTGCTGTTGCCTGACTAACATCTCAGTGATCTCATTTTGTTTTCTCATGACATCTACAAGAGCACTGCCTTTCAGGTTAGCGGAGCCACCAATTTGATGACTTTTTGATTGAGCATCCTGTGGTTCAATTTTAATCACTTGCTTTGCAGAACAGTGAGGAGCTGATCTTTTGACTGAAGACAATTTTGGTAATGCTTGGGCCAAAGGTTTTGACGGCGTGACAGCAGGAAGGATATAATCAGTGGATGTACTAGACTCTGAGTCAAATATGTCAAAAGGAGTCTTGTTTTGAAACACTGCTTTGATTTTTTGTTATTGATGTAGACTTGAGAATTTTCACTTTTACATCAGCTGCGGCCAGTTCAGCATTCAAGGCAAGTTTTTTGTTCCTTGCCTTCAAACGGGCTTCCTCCATGTCCAGAACATGTTTTTGTTCTAGAGATTTTGCTTTTAGCTTGAGCGCAGCGCGCTCCGCTTCGGCTTGCAATCAAGCTATTGACGCACTGGACGTTTTGCTGCTCTTACTAGAGGCCTTACTAGATGCTTTAACATTGACATTCTTTGAAACAACGATTCCTTCTGCTGTCTTACCATACGCACTGTCCCCATCAGCGGCATCTACACGTTCAGCCTCTATTTCTAGGTCGTGCCTTTTGTCTATTTGAGACACACTATCATCTGGCCCAATCGCATCTCCTAAACCCTCATAATTTTCTTCTTGCTTCTCATCGTCACTTGCACCCATCCAACTTTTAATTCCGTTAAGAAATTCTCGAAAACGAATTAACTTAGGTTCATACCAGTCAGAATGATCTGCTTCCTTTTCATCTGGGTCTTTTAACAATCTTTGAACGGCAACTTGCAAATCCATAAACTCTGCCAAAATACAATTAAACTTTTCAACTTGAACATTAACTTTTTCCTTATTTTCACCAGCTTCGATGAGGTTATTGATTTCATTCTGTTTCCGTGTAAGAGCTCCAAGCTTTCCTCTTCGTTTAGCGAGCAACTTAAAAATCCTTTCTTCCTCGTTTCCTTCCGATCCTTCGTCCATTTTAACTTAAATTTGTTTCAACAATAAACAATGCCACTTTTTCTTTCCTTTTCTCTTCTTGAAATCTTCTAACAAACTAATTAATCTTCAACAAACAAAGCACTGAGAGCACGGCGGCTCAGCGTCTTTCGTTCAAATCCCATTACTCACGGTGAAGCAGCGAAGCATACCCGTCCAGTCGCCACAAAGTCCATGAAATAATTTGCTCCACAATCCGTCATATAAATCCATGGTAATCCACAGAATTCAGACAATTTTTTGACTTGGTGTTTCGGCCTTTGTTTGGCCGCGGAAGCATGGTAGCGGGCTTTGTTTTGAACGCACTTCATTCCATGAAACGCTTATTCTTGGCCCCATTTATTCTGGTAAATAATTGACCAACAAAAAACATATTAAAATTAAGATACAAATTATACCAAATGAAACTCGTTCGAAAAAAGGGATTCTACAAACAAAAACGTACGAAGCGGTCAAAAAATTATGTCTGACCCACTTCCCTTCTTCCGGCGTACTGCCGTCCAATTTACCACGCCCTTATGACGTTTACAATTTTCTTAATTAGCAAATTGAACTAAACAAAACACAAACAAATAAAATTTAAACATAAATAATATTAAACAAAAATACTTTCTTAAATGGCTACAACACTTATCATGATCTGTTAAGCATTATTTGTGTAATTGCAGTATTTAGTTTTTAAGTGGGAAAAAAACATTATTTTTTTTATAATTTTGTCAATATTCACTCAAAAACTGAGGTGCATATGGTCACATCAATGTAGCTTACAATCAATAAAATAAAAAAAGAAACAAAACCTGTGCTAATGAAAAAATAAAAAGCAAGTTGACAAAAATATTGAATCCAAGATTTTAAGATAATATAGCATGAGAAATTTTCAAGCAATTTTTAAAAGTCTGATCATTTTTTTGACCAGGAACACCGAGAGTAAAGCATTTTCAGCACAGAACAAGGGTTAAAGAAACAAATGAGTGAAAGTGATCATTTTATTGTTTTTTTTTCAATTTTATTAAATTTTACCCCTTTGCTCTCCAGGGTGCAAATGCAAATATGCACAGAAGAGTTTGCCAAATATTTTATTAATACAGTTTCAACTAAGCTCTTGTCTTTATTTATTTTTTTGTGAGAGTGATTAGCTCCCTAAACTGGGCGTGACATGATAAACTACTTTCTGTATGGATTTAATATGGAATGTTGCCTAATTCAATTCAATTCAATTCAAGTTTATTTGTACAGCGCTTTTCACGATATAAATCGTTGCAAAGCAACTTTACAGCAAATTCAGTTTCTACAATATTTAGTGGTAGCTTATCAGTGGTGACTGTCAGTTAATGTACATATGGCAGAAATGTTCAGAAAAATCAATTAAAGACGTAATCAAACAGACGATGAACACTATTAACAGCAATTATTATATGATGCAATCAAACTTATAGCAAAATTTGGTAGTTCTGTATGTTGTTTCAGGGTTGGCATTATCTGAGGTCCTCTGAGGGGTCCTTAAAGAGAACCTCCATGGACCTCCATGCTCCATGCTTACAGAAATAAATGTTCCGGTATTTAAGGGGTCCATGCTTAAAAACGGGAACAGTTGGCAATCCTACTTTGCACGTTTTAAACACTTAGATTATGTTCTTACTTTGGCCATGCATTAAATGCACATCCTTGAAAGAGCCCAGTTTGCTGACATATTTACTTTAGAGTCCACGTGAACCGGAAGTTGCTGCCGACTGGATTTCAGTGTGGTGGCATATTTCCAACTGAAACGGAATATTGAGTAGAGGACGGGGTTTTATTTTTGCGCTCCTCCTCTCATCTCTCACTCACAGCAGACTAATAGTAAGAGGTGCGTGGTTAAGCATATTCTGCTCAAGCCGTCAAACTGACGTCATCAGTGAAGGCATGCCATTCCAGAGCAGGTAATGTCTGTGGTATAATGACAACGACAGTGGTTACATATAAATATATTTTCATTGATCAAAACTATTGCTAGGAACAATTCAGTTGCACCCCTACTAAATTCTATGTCCTTGAATTGAAGGTATTTTTTATGAACAAATCTGGAAAAATGTCTCAGGTTACGCATGTAACCATGGTTCCCTGAGAAGGGAACGAGACACTGTGTCCTCTAGGGGTCGCTATGGGGAATGCCTTCGGCGTGACCGGTGTCTGAAGCATACATCTAAACACGACAATGATATTGGCCAGCGACAGCCTATGACGTTATCGTAGAACACGTCATCCGCTTCTTCGTCTGAAGCTTACGTCCGAAGCATGACGAGGAGACTAGAGTCTCATTCTCTTCTCAGGGAACCATGGTTACATACGTAACCTGAGACGTTCCCTTCCGAGGGAACTTCGAACTGTGTCCTCTAGGTGTCGCTATGGTGAACAGTATACCCACACTGCCATGCTGAGGGGAGTGCATGCCAATACCAAGGCGAGCACTAAGTACCAACTCAACAAGTCAAAAGAGCTGCCTCTAGGACGTTTGACGGCTGTCAGTGACATAACCCCCTATGGCCAAAGGCCTGAACTGTGCACCAAACTTACCTGTAAGGGCTGGCATGTATAAAGCCCGAGCACAGGGCAAAGCTCAAGCCTGGAATAATAAAATAACCAAGAATTCTTTTAAGAGGATAAGGCTGAGTATCAGGGCTGCATACAAACCCATATCCTGGCCTGTCAAATAGAGACTACCTCCTGCTCTAAGAACGAGCTACCGAGGATCTCATAACCAGGGAAACTTAGTAGTAACACCCTGTCTAGAACGTGAATATGCAGAGAGTGGGGCCCAAGGTAACCGGGGCCAGAGCCAACTCAGAGAAAGGGGACAAGGCAACAATGCGTCACCCTTACAAAAAGGCTTTTAAGAAGGTGCACAAAGGCTGGCATGCTCACCTGCCATGAATATGGACTTAGAATGTGCACAGAGAACTAGCGTGAGCACTTACCATAGATATGGATTTAGAAATACTGTAATGAACCAACAGGGAGACACAGGTTGAGTGGAGCCCAAGGTGAAAACCGGGGCCTAACCAACTCATAGAAAGGGAACGAGGCTACAACGCGTAAACCTTACCATACAGGATTTTAGAAAGTGCACAAAATTCCTAGCGTACACACTTACCACAATGTGGATTTTAGAAAGTGCACAGAAGCTGAGCGTGTGCACTTACCATAGCATGGATTTAGAAACACCGTTACTAAAGGGTAACTAAGAACCTGTCCCCTAGACAGGCCTAGACCCTACGTGACTGTGGCACGCTCCAGGAGTGACAATAATTCAGCATGAGGCTGCATGCTCAGAGCGCATGTAGATTGAAAAAGGTGTATTTCATAAAATAAAACCTCCATGTGAGGGGAGAATCACCAACTCAACCAAAACAGTCACACCTCAAACTGGGAGCAGCATGCTCATAGGTGACCCTCTATGTGAGGGGAGCACTGTTAAGCTCGACCAGCAAAAAAAGCAGCCTAACAGGGAGGCTGAAGGAGGCCTAACAACCTGAGACTGTTGCTCAATGGCTCAAAGAGCAGAGTGCTCGATCCTTAGCTAAGGGAGAGGAACCCAGCGCGACCGAAGCGATCAATAGCCCAGGGGCAAAGTACCTAACTCTCAAGTAGAGAGAAGGACTCAGATAACCTGCTCAGTACTGGTGAGCTCATCAAAGACCCTCCCGCAGTGAGGGGAGCACAGCCATGCCTGGGGGGCAGATTGACCACAACTGGTACAACTCATTCATGCATGAAGAGCTACTGCTCCTCGGAGCCGAATCACTCAGGAAGGGTTTCCGCAGAAACACCTCTCACTCATACCTCAGGGAACGCAGCGTACTCAAGCCCACTCCGCAAAGGGGCGATTCACCGGTTCGACCATAAGGGCAGTGTGACAGGGAGGTCCCGCAGGCCTGACTGTCTATCCAACTGCAGAGTGGAAAAAAGAGTATTAGGCCCCTCAACGCATCAGCGAGAGGAGCCCTCTCTGAGAACATGCATGATGGTTGAGAGGATGACTCAAATCTCAGGAGACCCCTCGGGGCGAGACATGAGTAGCGCGTCCTGGCCGGGGCAGCTTCTTGAAGCAAACACCCAGCTAGGACATCAGGGAGCACATTACGAAGCATTATACTCTGAAAAATGTTTACCCGAATGGAGGACCCGCGGGTCCTGAAGTTGCAGCGTTATACTGCGGAAAAACTAGTTAGTGAATTCACATAAACTAGCAATAGATAGATGAGATGGATCGTATTCACCAACCACGGCTCCCGCGCAGACTCAAGATCACGGGGCATCATCTGAAGGCAAAGCCCGAAGAGCCCTTCTGCTTAGTGGCATGGAGAGCAAGATCTGTGGTGCGAAGCAACTCAGCCACCTCATCATAACAATACACTCCTATGAGAACAAAAATAATTTACTGATAGGGAGAAATATCCCGTCAGGTCCTTTCCCTGTTCTACCCATCAACCGCGAATCGCAGCAATTGGCAGCCAATTCTCACCGCGACCGCAACGCGCAGCATGCATTCAGCTCCCGCGGGAGCTAAACACGCGCTGCCCAAGCACTAGATTACCTCGGAAATCAAGCGAGAACAACAACCGCTGCCGTGAATGCGTCGCTATTCCCGCGAGAGGCGAACGCACTCATGCAAACACTATCTACAAACTCGGGTAAATGGTGAAGTACTCACTTCCCCCTCAGTAGTCTTGTGAATGCATCACGATGAGCACAAGCCGTCTCCTCGTGAGACGAGCGCGTTCAATTCATGCTTATCTCTCACAAGAAACAAGCAATGAATGCAGAGCTCATCCAACTCCCTTGAGAGCTGAACGCTTGCTCTTCACCACACACACACACACAGAACGCGAGCCGTGTGAAACTGCGGGTATCAGAGCAAAGCCTCTGCCGAGAAAACATGCATTCCTAGTCGTGCTTAACATAAACAAATGGTCAGTGAAGACGAAGAAGAGGATGACGTCATAGGCTGTCGCCGGCCAATATCATTGTCGTGTTTAGATGTGTGCTTCAGACACCGGTCATGCCGAAGGCATTCCCCATAGCGACCCCTAGAGGACGCAGTTTGAAGTTCCCTCAGAAGGGAAACAAAAGTTTCCCTCTAATGTACAGTAGTCTGGGATAGATCACGGTATCTGCCTCAGGCAACGGCAGCATGGAGCACAAGTTAAATGAACAATTCTTCCCTTTAATACAAGTAATAACTTGAATGTACATCAGAGGATATGTTGAAAAATAAAGTACAGCTTGCAATCACGCATCATTTCTGTGCCTATAAGCGGTTTTAACCAGGGAAATCATTAGTATAACAGCCTGTGAAGAATGTGTCAGTTACGTGACATTTACCTCGGGAAGATAAAATCGTCTAATCATTAATTATAAATACATTAGGCCTGTACATTTGTGTAGAATATAAACAAGTTTTAATAACAACCATTTAAATGACTATCCCCTGGTTTCACAGACAAGGCTTAAGCTTAATGCCAGACTAAAATCTAAGTCTGGGCTGTTTCAACTGAAAGAAACGTGCTCTGACTGACCTTAAAACATATCAGTGCCTTTATTTTGTCTCAAAATGTTTTTTCTAAGGCACGTTTATAAAAATTACTTAAATGTCCTAACTGAACTATGGCCTAAGCCCTGTCTGTGAAACCATGCCTATATCTAAAAAATTAAGCAGGTCATATTCACAAAATTAGTAATCTTTAAAAAAAAAAAAAAAAATGCACAATGTAGCTGTCACGGTGCACTACTGTGAGGAGACAAAGGAGCACGAAGACGAAGGTGATCCAGAACAGAAATACTCTTTAATGAAACCAATATAACAGGGAACACACAGGTAGCACATGGGGTAGGCATTTGAGACCGAACGCAGGACTCAGGAAAACACAGGGCTTAAATACAGGAACTAAATGGGGAACACCTGGGACTAAACGAGGAGATTAATAGGACACAGCTGAAGCAAATGGAACTCAAACAGGAACAGGAAAACCAAATATGGGCACAAACACCGGAGAAACTGGGTCAAGGAGAGAACACGAGGAACAAAACACAAGACATTCCACGGGCGCCCTGGAGTCTGGAGCAGGACGGAGACAAGGAAGGCCTACAGGGTGGATCAGGCAGTTCAGGGGACCATGGCGGATCAGGGAGCTCAGGAGGCCATGGCGGAGCAGGCGGTCCGGGGAGCCATGGCGGAGCAGACAGTTCAGGGGGCCTGGCCTCGGCCGACAGTGGAGCGGACTCAGGGGCTGGAGCTAACACTGGAGCAGGCTCAGGGGCTGGAGCCGACACTGGAGCGGGCTCAGGAGAGAGGATAGGGGCCGAGAACTCAGGAGGAAGCGCCATATCCAGGAGTTCGGGGACATGAGCTGGCGCCCATTTCTCTGGGCTTGACTGCTGAGCAGCCGGCGGGATTGAGAATGGGACGGCCGGCGATCTTGAATTTGGGCGGCCGGCGGGCTTGACTGTTGAGTGGCCGTCGGCTCTGGGCTGAGGACTAGGGAGGAGCTTCGGAGAACTCGGGGGATTGGACAGGTGGTCGGAGCCGTTGGTGAGGTATGTGGGGGTTCTTGGCGTGGGGTGAGCTGGAGAGACACAACGTTTTCGAGAGGGTGCTGGACGGGGAGACTTTAAATGATCCTTTACCTCTTCCACTTGGAAAATGGAACCATTTAAATAAACGACAACATCAATCAGCACGATCAGGGGAAAATAAAGCGTGGGAAGATCGCAACAGATCGTATCATCATCCAGCCCCAGCTGGAAACACGCACCAAGAGCGGCGTCGTGCCAGCTCACCTGGTTGGAGAGCTCAAGGAATTCCTCCACATATCGCTCCAACCTCCGAGCAGCATGCCGCAAAGAGCACAGCCTGTCCTCAGCCTCTGTCATCTTGTATAAGGTTCAGTCTTCTGTCACGGTGCACTGTGAGGAGACGAAGGAGATCTAAGGATGGCTGACTCGAAACTGACGTTTCGACACGGTGTCGAGATCCCAAAGCGCAGATGTTTCGAAGCAATGCTCCGAAGTGTGATTCAAAACACCCATGTCACGTGACTAAGGCAAATCAAAGCATCGGGGCGTTTCACAAATGCGTCAAGACCCGAATCTGCTTTTGATCGACAGGGTCGGGAACAAACCACACAATCGCACATCTGTCTTAACCGAACTCCCGCAAAGTATAAAAGTGGAGTTAATGCAGCAGAACAATTAATATATTTAAATGAAAATCTTTATATGTAAAAAATGGCATGTGTTGTGGCTTGATGTCTTTTATTAATGCACATTTTTTCATGACCAAAATAACATATTCACAAAGAGTTAATTCAGTTGTCAGAGAGATGTTACAACACATTACAAGAACAGACCAATAAAAACACAACATTCAAATGTTTATTATAATTATAAACATGCTATACCTGGTATTCGAACCTAAAGTGGTTCTGACAACATGCTAGTTGTGCACACTAACCACTCCCCCAACCCATATGGTGGGATGACAAGCACAACATATATGTTTTAATTTGTCAAGTCGCTTAACTGATTCATTGTCAATGCTGTTTCAGAGCAATACTTGAAAATGACCACTAGGTGTCACCGTAAAGACTGGTGTCAAATTGTTTTGAAGCCTCGGCACATTTGCTTTGACTCTTTCAGTGTTTCATGAAGCCTCGCTCTGCCCACCATTAAGGAGATCCAGAACATAAATACTATTTAATTAAACCAAAATAACAGGGAACACACACGTAGCACACAGGGGTAGACATTTGAGACTGAACACAGGACTCAGGAAAACACAGGGCTTAAATACAGGAACTAAATTCAATTAAATTCAAGTTTATTTGTATAGTGCTTTTCACGATATAAATCATTGCAAAGCAACTTTACAGCAACTTAAGTTTCTACAATATTATCCTAATAAGCCTAATTTTCTTTTAATTAAACTATTATGTTTTTTTGTTCAAATTTATTATGTTGAAAGATAATTATGATATTGTAAGCATAATAATAATTGTTTTAAATTATGTGCTGGTATTACCTTATGAACCGTGGATCGTATCATCATCCAGCCCCAGCTGGAAACACGCACCAAGAGCGGCGTCGTGCCAGCTCACCTGGTTGGAGAGCTCAAGGAATTCCTCCACATATCGCTCCAACCTCCGAGCAGCATGCCGCAAAGAGCACAGCCTGTCCTCAGCCTCTGTCATCTTGTATAAGGTTCAGTCTTCTGTCACGGTGCACTGTGAGGAGACGAAGGAGATCTAAGGATGGCTGACTCGAAACTGACGTTTCGACACGGTGTCGAGATCCCAAAGCGCAGATGTTTCGAAGCAATGCTCCGAAGTGTGATTCAAAACACCCATGTCACGTGACTAAGGCAAATCAAAGCATCGGGGCGTTTCACAAATGCGTCAAGACCCGAATCTGCTTTTGATCGACAGGGTCGGGAACAAACCACACAATCGCACATCTGTCTTAACCGAACTCCCGCAAAGTATAAAAGTGGAGTTAATGCAGCAGAACAATTAATATATTTAAATGAAAATCTTTATATGTAAAAAATGGCATGTGTTGTGGCTTGATGTCTTTTATTAATGCACATTTTTTCATGACCAAAATAACATATTCACAAAGAGTTAATTCAGTTGTCAGAGAGATGTTACAACACATTACAAGAACAGACCAATAAAAACACAACATTCAAATGTTTATTATAATTATAAACATGCTATACCTGGTATTCGAACCTAAAGTGGTTCTGACAACATGCTAGTTGTGCACACTAACCACTCCCCCAACCCATATGGTGGGATGACAAGCACAACATATATGTTGTAATTTGTCAAGTCGCTTAACTGATTCATTGTCAATGCTGTTTCAGAGCAATACTTGAAAATGACCACTAGGTGTCACCGTAAAGACTGGTGTCAAATTGTTTTGAAGCCTCGGCACATTTGCTTTGACTCTTTCAGTGTTTCATGAAGCCTCGCTCTGCCCACCATTAAGGAGATCCAGAACATAAATACTATTTAATTAAACCAAAATAACAGGGAACACACACGTAGCACACAGGGGTAGACATTTGAGACTGAACACAGGACTCAGGAAAACACAGGGCTTAAATACAGGAACATCTTCAGTCTTTCCTAGTGGCAAATAATTTCTTTGACCCATTTCAGTCTGGCTTCCATCCACAACATAGCACTGAAACTGTGAACGATTTATTACTCTCTTGCGACACTGGCTCTCTGTCTTTACTTCTGTTACTTGACCTCAGCTCTGCCTTCGATACCATCTCTCATGATTTGCTCATCTCTCGTCTTTCGGCTGTGGGTATATCTGGTACTGCTCTTTCCTAGCTCTGTTCATACCTATGTGACATACAGTTTTACATTTCTGCTTGGGATTTTAGATCCCCTACTGCCCCCCTGAAACAAGGCGTCCCCCAGGGTTCCGTTCTGGGGCCTTTGTTGTTTACTATTTATATTTTACCATTGGGTCAGATACAGCGTCATGGCTTTAGCTATAATTTTTATGCTGATGACATTCAAATGTACATCTCATGCAGGCCTTCTCTATCCACCCATATTGACAAAATTTCTGTTTGCGTGCAGGATATAAAAAATGGCTTAACTCAAATTTTCTGAAACTTAATATGGATGAAATTGAGATCATTATTATTTGTACCCCATCACTTATCACCAAAGTTCCCGCTGACTTTACTTGCAATATCACTGGCACTCTAATTGCTCCATCTAGTATCAGTAGAAATCTCTGTGTTATGTTTGACGCCTCTCTTTCATTTCAGTCTTATATTAACTCTCTCTCTAAATCAGCATTCTTTCATTTACGTCGAATTGTCCAACTCCGTCCTTTCATTAGTGCCAACTATGCAGAAACTCTCATTCGTGCTTTTGTTTCATCTCGTCTCGATTACTGTAATGCCCTTTTCATTGGCCTACCAGCTACCTCTATTGCATAAATGACAGTATATTCAAATCTCAGCTGCTCGTATTCTTACTCGTGCTAAGCATTCGGTCCACATCACCCCTAACCCCTATTCTAGCTGATCTGCATTGGCTACCAGTGGCCTATCGTATTAAGTTTAAAATTGTCCTGTTTACTTTTAAAGCTTTGTATGGTCTGGCTCCTTACTATCGTCGCAATCTGCTCCTTCCCTATTCTCCACCTCGTTCATTGCGGTCCTCTGATTCTCTCTTCTCACCGTCCCTGTGTATCGTCTCTCTTCCATGGGGGGCAGATCATTTAGTGTTGTTGCTCCTAAATTAAGGAACTCTCTTCCGAGATCACTCTGTCTTGTCAATAGCCTGTCTGAATTCAAATCGCTGCTCAAACTCACTGGTTTTCAAAATGTTATCTTTCTTAAATTAACTTCTGTTTTCTGTCTTATATTTTCTTATCTATATATTACTCTCTGGATGTCTGATGTTCTCTTTACTTTCTGTATTATTGTTTGATGTTATCCTCACATTTCTGATGTTTATTGTAAAGTGTCCTTGAGCTCTGGAAAGGCGCTTTATAAATAAAACTTATTATTATTAATCGTGACTCATGAGAATTAAATGAAAAGTTTCAGGTTTAATATAAGTTCAGCTCAAGTGGCAGCATGCAAAGCATGTAAAAAAAGAAATAAAATAAAAAAAACTCACAGGTTAGTAGGACTAGGTGAACGACATCATCATTTCCAACATAAATCACCCAGTGCTGATATAGTCTTCGGTCGATTTCAATGAGGTCTCCAAGCTCTGGCTCCTTATCATATAGGAGACAATATCAGGTGTAATATTTTTAACAGTTACAGAGCCATTTATATTAGTCAAAATATAATATCATACTGTTTAAAACAACACAATACAATTTCACAATAGATAAAACAAGAAGAAAGTGAAACTATTATTTTTGCCTAAAAATAGCTGCTGTACACAAAAACATTTTTACTTGTTTTAGAGAAGTTTATAACCAAGTATTTAGCCATTTCTGTTGCCTTAGAGAACAACTTTTAAACTCTTTCGAATGTCATCTCTGTTATCGTAATAAAATTGTTTTCCGAAAAACCATGAACAATAAGCTAATTTTGAAATTAAGCAAATTTATGCTTAAAAAAAAAA
>NW_015506825.1:28441-44501 GCF_001515645.1 Sinocyclocheilus grahami | reverse complement strand
TTGATCAAAAGTGATGATAAAGACATTTATAATGTTACAAAAGATTTCAGATCTAATCTGTTCTTCTGAACTTTCTGTTCATCAAAGAAACCTGGAAAAAAATATTATTAAATGTTTTCAACATAATAATAATAAATGTTTCTGGAGCAGCAGATCAGCATATTATACTGATTTCTGAAGATCATGTGACACTGAAGACTGGAGGAATGATGCTGAAAATACAGCTGCGCATCACAGAAATACAGCACAGTTTAACACATATATTCAAATATGATATTAAATAGAATATTAAATAGAATTAAATAGTAAAAAAAAATATTTCAGAATTTTACTGTTTTTGCTGTACTTTGGATCAAATAAATGCAGGCTTGGTGAGCAGAAGAGACTTCGTTAAAAAGAAAAGCTTTAAAAATCTTACTGTTCAAAAACTTTTGACTGGTAGTGTAGATATTAAACTCATGTAATAAACTTGGATTACTGGGAAATTCAATTTTTAACTTAATATCTATATCTGGAATTATTTTCTTAATTTCTGTTATGATGTATCTTTCGATCATTTCTTGCTCTTTATCTCCCAGGAAACATTTATATTTTGATCTAGGGTATTGTTGGGTAACTTTTTTTTTTATCTCAATATTTACTCAGTTTATTAGGGTTTTTTACCAGTTTGTTTATTGTTTGTGCTATACTACCTGTTGCACCATAAATGTCCTGGAAGGCAATGTAAATATCTATATTAAATCTATTATACATTTCTTCAGAGAAATTATCTAGCTGGGTCATACAAGGACCCACATTTCCTTTTATGCCTAAACAGGGACTATATTTTGTAAACATATAAATAGTTTTTATCATTCTCTTCTTATTCTTCATATACTTCATTTTTTGTTTTAAATTATGTATGCATTGATATTCGCTGTGATGTATATCAGGATATTTTCCAGTCTGACCGACGGTTTTTGGCTTAAAGGGTCCGATTAATATAGGTTCTCCTTTTATAAGTTCAATCACTGCAAATGCAAACTGCCTGTTTAAATCTACTTTTTCCTTGATTTTAAAGTGCCCTATAAAATCAGATATTTTAAAAGACAGAGATTGATTGATAGGAAAAAACTTATTTTTAAGAGAATAATAATAATAATTTAAATAGCAAGTAAAATTCAAATCAATTCGAATAATTACTTGGAAATATGTCATTCTGTGACTCGAGTAATTTTTCTCTCGTGTCCTCGGCTCATCCAGCTTCTCTGCATCCTGCGGAATCTCCTTCAGTCTGACAAAACATTTAGAGGGAAATCAAATAAAGAAACAAATTATTGTAGATTATATGAATCATTTCACACAATTACAGTTTTTTAAAAATGCTTAGACACTAAAAGGGATACTTGAGGCCCACTTAGTGGAACCATTCACTCATAAACCTAAGCTTTAGACCAAGTCTGCAAAACTACAAGCACATAGCATATTTAAACTCTGTCTGATACTGTAGAACAAACTGTTTGCAACACTCTAAACACCGTTCTCTACATTACACACATCATTCGAAACTAACAGCTCTTTTGTTTAAAAAAAAAACAGCATGTAACGTAATTTAACAGTAATAAACTGTAATTAATTTACGGCAACACACTGTATGAAAACAGTAACATGCTGGCAACCAGAGCTGCCAGTAGATTACGTTAATTCAAGGAAAAAAACAGTAATATACTGTAAAATGTGACCTAACAAAACAAGTTAATTACACTAAAATGTTAGTGAATGTTCATAGAAAAAAAAGTTATGCAAAGTCATTAACTGCTAAGGAGATTAAATATGAATCTGAACTGTATTTATGCGTTTTTGCTCAAGAGAGATCTGCTAGTTTAATGTAGTTGTGTGGGTCATTATTGTGCTGGAGAGCAGAGCCTGTGCTTCAGTCAATGCTCAGCTGCTTTATTTAAAGACAGTAACTGTGCTGTTGCTGATACAGTGACAATCTCTTCACTGAGTATTTTAGTACATAAATGTGTGCTATGCTAATTAATGACAATCTACAAAGATTTGAGTAAAACTCATGTTTTGGTTGCTTTTTTTTATTACACTTAAAGTGTTTGTGGTTTCATATTAAGAAATATGTCTTCTTAGTGGACTCAAATGAAATACTTAAGTTCACTGTACTAACACCATATAAACAGTAGCTTTTTTAAACTCGAATGATTTGAAGCAATCGGCTTCCAAAATGAAATGAGTGTGTTGTAATAACGGTAACATACTGTAAACATGAAGAGCTGTAAATTAACTGTACAATGCTGGCAACAACAGCTGCCAGTAGATTACCGTTATTTTACAGCGCATTTTTTAGTTAACGAACTAAGAATGAACAATAGTTCTTCAGCATTTATTAGTTTTAGTTATTGTTAATTTCAGCATTTACTAATGCATTATTAAAATCAACAGTTGTGCTTGTTAACAGTTAATGCACTGAATTAACAAGAACTAAAAGTGAACAACTGAATTCTCATTAACTGACATTAGGAAATGTTAATAAATACTGTAATAAATGTATTGTTCAGTCATGTTAGTTAATACATTAACATTAACTAATGGAACCTTATTGTAAAGTGTTACCAACATTTTTACTAAAAAGTATCTACATTATGATGCTACATCAACATAAAGTGCAATTCAAATTCAACCTAATATTCAGTTTTTGCTTACAGTTTTTACAGTCACTAGCATCTATTTCTCAATAGAGTTGTGAAAAATGAGATATGTGTTGAGAAATAGGTTCTAGCCTTTGTAAATAACTGTAAACACAGTTTTGACATAAAATATTTACTTGAAGTACCCCAGAGATTTTAAGTGAATATTTCAATATCTAAACAAATTAGCATTTTTAGGATTTAATTAATTACTTAGCTTCTAATGAACTCAGAAACCCCAGTTTGGGAAACCCTGTCCTACCAAATACTTAAAGATCATTTCAAAACAAATAATTCCCAAATGAAAGTACAGAAAGTCTAATAAGAAACAGCAGGCATACGGGAAGACGTGAGAAACAGAACCTCCTGCATCTGAAGCAGTGGCAGAGCTAGAGTTTTTTACATGGGCTGGCCAAGGCTAATTATAGCATGAAATAAATTCAGTGTATGACTCCAACCTGGCATTAAAAAAAGCATGTATAAATCCTACGATTGCTGATTACGTCACATTACCCCACATTAGCTGTACATTCCTACCGTAACTATAAATGTTAGTCTATTGGAACTTATTTCTCTTATTTCTATCATCTGATTAACCAGCGTTTGGAGCAAAATATGTAACATTAACTTATACAGTGAATTTTGTAAATGTTGTTCAGGAAACCTAAAACGTCAACTTACTTTACTCGGGAATAATTAACAAGCTTGAGATTAATGCATGTTATTTTCTTCTCAATTTTTCTAAAGAAAGCTATACAGGGAATCCTATTGTTAAGGTTAAAAGTAATTAATTTGAAGCTATACAAGTTTATATTAGACCATTTTTATAATAACGATATATCTATACATTTTTATTAATTATAATAAAAAATACTACAGTCTCCAAGCTCACAGCGTCCCAAACATAAATCATTTTTATATTTATTTATATTTATATTTCATTGTCTGGCTATCTGGGATTTCGGTATGGAGTTAAAGGTTAGGATTATAATTATTTTTGGTAGTATTATATCACATTGTGAGTGTATATTAGCACCTTTTGTTGTTTTCTCGTGGTGTCTGATAGAGCGTTTGAACGCGGTGACGTGTGACGTCAGACTTAACAAGCGGATAGCCGAGGCTGGAAGGTACACCGGACGAGATGAAGCGCAAAGCAGCACACCAGATGTGTCGTGTCCTTGAGTTCGAGGCTAAAATAAATGCTTCTTTCAGTACGATTAAACAAAGAACATGAAATTGTAGCATATTCAATTTTGGGGTGGCCAATCAGATGTCGGGGATGTCCAGCGCCACCCTGGACACCCTCTGGACACGCCACTGATCTGAAGCAGTGAAGGTGAACAGAATCTGTGAACATGGGGTGCATAAATTGGTTCTTACCTTTCGACATCATCTAGCTCACTTTCATCTATAATGAAAAAGGAGAATCAAAACCAATCATTAGTATGATCTTAAGTTTTAATCTTAATGTAAACCTCAAACGTAGCAGAAAAGTAGTATTGTGTTTAAGCATTTTAAAATTAAAAGTAATATAATCCTTAAGAGTAGAAATTCTCAAACCAGCTCCGTAGGTGCCAGCAGCAAATTAAATGTAATCTTTGTTTCAGAAAGCCATTTTTTAAAGCCATGATTAACTATTCTGGATTAAGGCCTTCTCTTGTCTTAATTTAAACCCTGTCAAATGTAAACGTGCTGCAAAATGGCCAGAAATGGAATTGAGATTTTATTGGAGTTGCTTGCGGGGGACACAGACAGCAGGGCGGTGACGCTGCATTGGAAAACAAACAAGGACATAAACACACATGGGCTTCGTCTGTAGTTTAAGGCTCGGATGTGGCACTCAGGGCAGGGAGAACTCTGGGATTGATATTTCAGGTCGTCACTACAACAGCTCTCGGAGAGATTCATTCCTCTAAACTCAACGTTCACAAGCGACAGCTTTCAAAAAGAAACAAAAACAGGTGTATAACAAGTAAAAACAACATAACACGTCTCTAACATACATGTGTGGCATATTCATATTCTCATAATGACGGGAGCAGATCAGAGATGAGCCGACGGAGTGCGGATGGCACATTTTTGCGCGGTTAAATATTGTGCAAAGTTTGTCCTTTTAAAGTGAGCAGTATTCAGTAGAATAAATAAATGTAGATATCTGTAACCGTTATATTTCCTCTCACACATATTCTTCAGTCCCTTTATGATGAGCTTGTGGTTTGACTATACACTGCGCTCAAAGTATTTACTAAAATGTCTATATACTGTAGTCTCCTCACAAAAAGCAGAATTGTTCCCTTGTCATGCAGTAACAGTGATCCAGTGCGGCGCCTGTAAGCGTGTGTGTGTGCGTTACTCCAGACGTGTTCAGATGGCGTTTGCTGCAATTCATTCGCTTATGCTGCTGTTCCCGTGTTGATTTCTCTGAAGCATCCTTCATTTTCCACAGCGTGAGCACATGAGTTCCTCCAGCAGGCATGAAGATGATGTTAATCCTGAAAATGAACAAAACAGAACATTCAGTCAATAACAGGAACACGCAGTGAAGGAACAGAAAACACCTTCAGAGGAGCAAAGCTTGACGTGAGTCTGCCAGTGATGATGTCGTCATGCATTTCAAATAACATAAAAACACAGGCCTCAGTAACATGCCTCCATGTCAACATTATCTCACTGACACTGAAGATCTACATTTTCCTCAGGAAAATGTCAGTGGTGTTTCCCGTGCAACAATGACAGAGTTCCGGGTGGTTTCCAGGGCATTGCTATGTGGTTGCTATGGTGTACTGGGCAGTTGCCATGTGGTTTACAGGGTTGTTATGGTGTTCTGGATGGTTACTAGGTTGTTATGGTGTTCTGGGTAGTCGTTAGGGTGTTCTGGGTTGTTGTTAGAGTGTTTTGGGTGGTTGCTAGAGTTGCATTGGTGTTCTGGGCAGTTGCTATGGTAATCTGGCTTGTTGCTAGGGTGTTTTGGGTGGTTACTATGTGGTTGCTAGGATTGTTATGGTGTTCTTAGTAGTTGGTAGGGTGTTCTGGACGGTTGCTAGGGCTCTTTTTGTGTTCTGGTTGGTTGCTAGGGTATTATGGGTGGTTACTATGTGGTTGCTACGGTTGTTATGGTGTTCTGGGTAGTTGTTAGGGTGTTATGGGTGGTTACTATGTGGTTGATAGGGTTGTTTTGGTGTTCTGGTTGGTTGTTAGGGTGTTCTGGGTGGTTGCTAGGTTTGTTGTGATGTTCTGGTTGGTTGCTAGGGTGTTCTGGGTGGTTACTATGTGGGCGTTAGAGTTATTTTGGTGTTCTGGTTGGTTGGTTTGAAGGGTGTTATGGGTGGTTACTATGTGGTTGCTATGGTTGGTTGTTAGGGTATTCAGGATGCTGGTTGCTAGGGTTTCATGGGTGGTTACTATGTGATTGTTAGGGTTGTTTTGGGTGGTTGCTAGGGTTGCTATGGTGTTCTAGGTGGTTGGTAAGGTGTTCTGGGTGTTGTTAGGGTGTTCTGGGTGGTTACTGTGTAGTTGCTAGGGTTGTTTTTTTGTTCTGGGTGGTTGCTAGGGTGTTCTGGATGTTGCTAGGGTGATTTGGGCAGTTGCTGTGTGGTTGCTCTGGTGTTATGGTTAGTTACTATGGTGTTCTGGGCTGTTTCTATGTGGCTGCTAGGGTGTTCTAGGTAGTTGCTATATGGTTACTATGATGTCCTGGGTTGTTGCTATTTAACTCTGGGTGAATGCCCAGATTAGTAAACAGTTAGTCAACACAATTAATCTCAGTGAGCGTCATCATGTGGTCACATGACTCATGGAGATGATCTGCAGTACCGCTCTCTACCAGCAGATTATGGGTGGTTACTATGTGGTTGCTAAAGTTGTTATGGTGTTCTGGGTAGTTGTTAGGGTGTTATGGGTGGTTACTATGTGGTTTCTACCGTTGTTATGGTGTTCTGGGTAGTTGTTAGGGTGTTGTGGGTGGTTGCTAGGGTTGTTTTGGTGTTCTGGTTGGTTGCTAGGGTTTTTGTGGTGTTCTGGTTGGTTGCTAGGGTGTTATGAGTGGTTACTATGTGGTTGCTAGGGTTGTTTTGTTGTTCTATGTGGTTGCTAGTGTTGCTATGGTGTTTTGGTTACTTGCAAGGGGTGTTCTGGGTGATTACTATGTGGTTGTTAGGGTTGTTTTGGTGTTCTGGTTGGTTGTTAGGGTGTTCTGGATGGTTGCTAGGGTTGTTGTGATGTTCTGGTTGGTTGCTAGGGTGTTCTGGGTGGTTACTATGTGGTCGTTAGGGTTATTTTGGTGTTCTGGTTGGTTGGTTGGAAGGGTGTTATGGGTGGTTACTATGTAGTTGCTATGGTTGTTTTGGTTGGTTGTTAGGGTATTCAGGATGCTGGTTGCTATGGTTTCATGGGTGGTTACTATGTGATTTTCAGGGTTATTTTGGGTGGTTGCTAGGGTTGCTATGGTGTTCTAGGTGGTTGTTAAGATGTTCTGGGTGTTGTTAGGGTGTTCTGGGTGATTACTATGTGGTTGCTAGGGTTGTTTTGTTGTTCTGGGTGGTTGCTAGGGTGTTCTGGATGTTGCTAGGGTGATTTGGGCAGTTGCTGTGTGGTTGCTCTGGTGTTATGGTTAGTTACTATGGTGTTCTGGGCTGTTCCTATGTGGCTGCTAGGGTGTTCTAGGTAGTTGCTATATGGTTACTATGATGTCCTGGGTTGTTGCTATTTAACTCTGGGTGAATGCCCAGATTAGTAAACAGTTAGTCAACACAATTAATCTCAGTGAGCGTCATCATGTGGTCACATGACTCATGGAGATGATCTGCAGTACCGCTCTCTACCAGCAGAATGCAGTGAGTTCAACCATATATGTCAAGTCAAGTCAAGTTGCTCCTGATCTCACACACAGACGATCATCATGTCATTCTGTTACAGGTGTGAGTAGTTAGTTCACACTCTGAAAGCAGCAGTCAGACGTCCGCAGAAGTAAACAGCCAAAGCGTCACCGGTGTTAGAACAGCAGCCAATAGCAGCGCTCCAGAGCACAGCACAGCAGCCAATCAGCTCGCAGTCAGCCAAGCCTACTCAAGCTGTGATTGGCTGTGGTCTTACCTGCATCACTCCTCCGGCGTGATCTCCGTCTCTTTATGCACCACCACTTTGGTCACTGACATGTCGGGGTGTTGTTCTTTAGCCTCTTTAATGGCCTGAGCCAGAGCCTGACCCACAGTGACACCACATCGTCATCACAGGCCACACCCCCCAACACACACACATCACCATCACAAGCCACGCCCCCAACACACACACACACACACACACACATCACCATCACAGGCCACACCCCCAACACACACACACACATCACCTTCACAAGCCACGCCCCCAACTACTGCTGTCACAATTATGATAAAAATTGATGCAAACTGCTGAATCCAGTCATTAGAGTTCATACAGGATCATTCTACATATCCACAGTCACCATCTGTAAACAAATCATCAGCTGATCAACTTTTAGTATGTCACGATAATACAGTCATTTTTCTGAATAAAATCCAGCAACTCATGTAATATATTTATTTATTTTTATTAAAAAAATTTTATCTTTCTTTCAGGACGTAAACTCTAACAGCACAAGTTAAAAGTCTTATATTACAATATTCCTCCTATGTTTTATGTTTGTTTAGAGGATGATCATTAAATGTCAACATTATTAGCATGATGTTTTTTGTAGAAATATCAGCATGAAATTCACCATAAACTGATCTGAAGGAATAATTATACTTGAATTTCTTTAAAAGTCTGGAAACAGCAGCATTTGATAGAATGACTCTGAAGGAACCGTAGTAAAGCTTCAGTGAAGGTCTCACCTCGTCATGATCGATGTCTGCATCTCCTGAGATCACGATTCTCTTCTCAATCCGTGTTTCTGAGATGCCGCCCTTCACCGTCTGTCAAACACAAACACACACACACACACACACACACACACACACACACACACACACACACACACACACACACACACACGCGCGTTTGTTTCTGTGAATTGTGGGGACTGTCCATAGACTTCTATTACTTTTATACTGACCAAACGATATTTTCTATCCCCTCACACACACTCACTCACTCACTCACTCACACACACACACACACACACTCACTCACTCACTCACTCACACACACTCACACACACTCTCACACACACTCGCACACACGCACACACACACACACACACACTCACACACACACACACACACTCACACACACACACACACACGCGCACACACACACACACACACACACACACACACACACACACAGAGCCGTTACGCGGATGGTTCTGATGGTCAGTAATGCAGCAGCGGTCAGTACCTTGGTGATGTGTGTGGTGGTGCTGGTGCTGGTGGTTTCTGATGTGATGGTCTGAGCGCTCAGCAGAATGCCAGGATCAGCGTCTCCATCTGTCTCGCCCTGCAACGATCCAACAACACTCAAAACACAGCATCACACCACATTCAAGATGTTTTAATGTTTCTGAAAGAAGTCTTTTCTGTTCACTAAAGCTGCATCTATGTGATCAAAAATACAGTAAAAATGTGAAATATTATTACACTTTAAAACAGCTGTTTTCTATGTGAATATGTGTTAAACTGTAATGTATTTCTGTGATGCGCAGCTGTATTTTCAGCATCATTCCTCCAGTCTTCAGTGTCACATGATCTTCAGAAATCAGTATAATACGCTGATCTGCTGCTCGAGAAACATTTCTGATTATTATCAATGTTGAAAACAGTCGTGCTGCACAATATTTTTGTGGAAACTGTGATACATTTTATTTTTCAGGATTCACAGATGAATAGTAAGTTCAAAAGAACAGCATTTATTTGAAATAGAAACATTTTGTAACATTAGAAATATCTAAACAAACATCTTCATTTAATCTCACTGCTGTCTTGAAGGAGTGTGTCTGAGATGAGATTCTTCAGTGTGTTTGTGGTGGATGAGATGAGTGTGAGTGACACACACCTGCAGGGACTCGTATGTGATGGTCTTCATCTCCGTGTGGATCTGTGTGTCCGTGTCTCCTGACAGAGTCCTGGAGAAACTCACCACACCTGACTGAGGAGCGACAGAGAGATGAGAGACTCGTCACACACACACACACACACGCACACACACACACACTCTGGTTTGTTTTTATGGTTTGTGGGTTACCGGTGTCTTTTATACAGGTAACAAGTTCAAACAGGTGCAATTAATACAGGTAATGAGTGGAGGATAGGAGGGCTTCTTAAAGACAAACTAACAGGTCTGTGAGAGCTAGAATTCTTGCTGGTTGGTAGGTGATCAAATACTTATTTCATGCAATAAAATGGAAATTAATTATTTAAAAATCATACAATGTTATTTTCTGGATTTTTTTTTTTGATTCGGTCTCTCACAGTTGAGGTGTACCTACGATGAAAATTACAGATCTCTCCATTCTTTGTAAGTGGGAAAACTTGAAAAATCAGCAGTGTATCAAATACTTATTTGCCCCACTGTATAAGCCTTTTGAATTACGGGGACACTGAAAATGTCCTCATAAATCACCTTCTCATTGTAATACCTATGTCATAGCCATGTTATTATACAAATTTGTGTCCTCATAAACCACAAACATGCACACACACACACACACACACACACGTGTCATATACATACATCACATCATAGAGACATTCACTCATTCTTATTAACTGCTCTAGTCTACATCAATCAGGTAATCTGATGATCATCAATAACTGATGGAAACAGACACTGGGAAAGAGACGAGGAGGAACGAGGAGTTCTGGGAGAGAACAGACCGAACACATGATCTTTCAGAACAAACGCTTATGCAGTCAGCAGGAAAAGTGTCGACTCACAGAGAGCAGGAAATCTTCCTTATTATCTACTTAATTATTTATAAATCATTAATGGCATGGTATTGTATCATATTGAAAAGAGACAGAGATCTCTCTCTCACACACACACTCAAACAAACTTAAACACACAGACACACACACACACACACACACACACACACACACACACACACACACACACACACACACTCACACTCACACACACAAACTCACAGACACACACACACACATTGTGAAAACAATCTTCTCATAAGAAGCTTGTTGTTGGTCTGAGAATGGTCACACACACACAAAGTCACAGACACACACACACACAGACGCACACACACACACGTTGTGAAAACTGAATGTTCTCATAAGAAGCTCATTGTTGGTCTGAGAATGGTCACAAACACACACTATACGCCGGCGCTAGTGAGGAGAGGGTGGATGTTCTGGGGGGTTCAGGTTTGGGGTCGCGGGGTCATGAGGTCACCTCTAAACCTGCGGTCAGTTCTACCTCCCCACTGTGACCTTCAGCCACACCCCTCTGCTCGGAGGGGCTCCTGTTGGGCGACTGCTCATCATCATCATCATCATCAGTGGACAGAGAGAAGCTCTCTCCTCCAGACTCGCTGTCGCTCTGGGGACCTGCCCTCGCGGGGCCCACGTGCGTGAGGGGCCCGGAGAAGTTAGCCGAGTTTACACTGCTGGAGTCGCTGTCAGACTCAGAATCGTTGAGGGCTCGCACTGAGCTCAGCGGCTCCACACACGCAACACACGCTTGATAATACACCGCAGGCTCCCAGGGGCCCTCTGGAGGCTCAGGTACCTGAGGCTGAAGTTCCTCTGCCGGCGGCTGCTGATCCTCTTCTTCAGCCGGATGACTCTCTGGACTCTCTGATGGCTGCCAGAGAAATAAAGAACATATGATCAACAGGCAGAAAACCAAACAGAATCAACAACAAAAACTGAATTAGCAGCTTTTATATCTTCTAATTAGTAAAGTACAATGCAAAAAAAAAGCTTTTCTTAGATTTTTGTCTTGTTTCCAGCCAAGATACCTAAAAATTCTTAAATCAAGAAGGATTTTTTAGATAAGTGAAGATTATTGTCGTTTTCACAAACAACAAGTCAAAATTAAGTGAGTTTTTCCTTAGAACAAGCAAAATAATCTTACTTCAAACAGAAAACAAGATTATTTTGCTTACCTCATTGGCGGATTATTTTGCTTTTTTCAAGCAAAAAACAATTAATTTTGACTTGTTTTTTCTGTAAACAAGACAATACTTTTTACTTGTCTAGAAAACCCTTCGTGATTGAAGAATGATGAAAATTAAGCAAGTTTATGGTTACAATTATAAAAAATATCTGCCCATGGAATAAGAAAAACAATCTTCTTTTCCATTTGAATGAAGTTGATTTTTCTGACAGATTTTTGTTGTTGTTTTAAGCATAAACTCACTTGATGTTACCAAATCTTCCACAAGTAAAAAAGTAATTTTGCTTCTCCACTAAATGTATCTTGACTTAAGAATATTTAGATATTTTGTACTGGAAAAGACAAAACCAAAATACAAAACAAGACAAAAATACTAAGCATAATATCAACACTGCTCCCGTTCAGTAAAAATGAAATGACATGATGTCTGATTGAGGACAGACTCATTTCTAGAGTTTCTTCAGAGCTGCACCTTGTGTAATGCGATCGTCTGCGTGATCGGAGCAGGAGACGCAGACGCAGACGCAGACGCAGACGCAGACGGAGTCCAGCTGTGAGTGGACTGCAAGAGTGCTGTGAGCTCAGGAGACATCTCATCAAAACTGGGCTTAGGCTGAACACAGAGAGACACACAGCGTTAAACACACATACACACACACACACACACACACACTCACAGAGACACACACACACAAGAGCATTCTGGGTAATTAAGGGAGTGAAGGGGCTCATTTAGGACTTATTCATAAGAGAACACCTGCTGCACTGTACATGCATTGTGCAAAGAATTGACTTTATAATTTACAAGAGAAATAAAATTAATGCAATTTTTTTTTTAATGCATTTTTCAACTTAAAATCAGAGTTGTCTCATGTAAAGGCCGGAAATGCAGCTGCATGAATCATTTCTGAGCCAAACACACCAGTGACATGCAAACAGTGAGAGTGAGCGGATCGGTTTGGTCAGAGAAGGATTCAAGCAGCTCAAAGGTTATGATGACCAATAATCTTATTTATAACGTTTGTCCAGCAGGTGGCGCTAACACCAAGCTGATGGAATGATGCCTACAAAATGTTGTTAATTTGCAGAAGTGCTGCAGGAACACAACTTTACTTCTTGTTTGGTGCTTCACCAGCAGATCTGTTGTGACAAACTTTGAAGCTGGCTTGATAAAGCTAGACCAGAAAGTTAAAAAAAGTTTTAAAAGCTTGAGTTTATCTAGTTTACAACGAAGACCTTCTGCAGCCGTTTGACTCATGATCTCTGAAGATAAAAGAGACTCTCTTATGAATAAACCCTCATATCCAGCAGCAGCCAGAGCGCAAAACAAAGACGCTGCCGTTCCTCAGTCATGACTAAAGCAAAGCAGCGGCATTCTCCAAAACAATGAAGAAAACAGGCTCCTGCTCTCAGGGTCGGTGAGAAGAGGCTCAAAACAACAAACAGTGACAGCAAATTCCAGCCAGAGGGATTTGTGTCAGACCAAAACAACCGAACTCAAATCAGGAGCGTGTGTGGAGCTCTGGCTTCAGAGTTCGTCTGAGACCTCAAAGCCAGGCCGAGGAGAGCGAGATGTCGGGAAATCCTACCACTCGAGCCGTCGGAGACGTTCTGCTGAGATCCACAGGAGAGCGGAGACGCATCTTACTGATCTGCTCAGACACAACGGAGAAACCCTCTAGAGATCCGGTGAGTTGATCTTTTGGAGGTTCACCGGACGACACCGTGCTCGAGGCGGATGTGAATCTGTAGCTGGCGATGCGTTTCTTCTCTGGAACCTTCGGGGGGACTTTTGGTGGTACTTTAGGAGGAACATGCTCTGAATAACCAACAGAAGGAACCTTTATGGGTTCAACCTTTCCTTGGACCACCGTAGAAACCTTTTCTGGCACCTTCGGAGGAATTCTCTTTGGAGAAACCTCTTCAGATACGATGGATGATGGTTTCTTTGGTTCCACTGGAGGAAACTTTTCTGGTATCTTCAGAGGAGTCTTCTTAGGAGAAAACTCTTCAGATACAATCAAAGAAGGTTTTTCTGGAGGAAAAGTTTCTTGTACTATGGTAGAAACCTTTACTGGTATCTTAGAAGGAGTTTTCCTTGGAAAATCCCATTCAGATACAATGGACAGGGTTTTTTCTGGAGGAACCTTTTCTGGAATCTTAGAAGGAGTTTTCCTTGGAGAATCCTCTTCAGATACAATGGACAAGGGTTTTTCTGGAGGAAACCTTTCTCGAATCTTAGAAGGAGTTTTCCTTGGAGAATCCTCTTCAGATACAATGGACAAGGGTTTTTCTGGAGGAAACCTTTCTCGAATCTTAGAAGGAGTTTTCCTTGGAGAATCCTCTTCAGATACAATGGACAAGGGTTTTTCTGGAGGAAACCTTTCTCGAATCTTAGAAGGAGTTTTCCTTGGAGAATCCTCTTCAGATACAATGGACAAGGGTTTTTCTGGAGGAAACCTTTCTCGAATCTTAGAAGGAGTTTTCCTTGGAGAATCCTCTTCAGATACAATGGACAAGGGTTTTTCTGGAGGAAACCTTTCTCGAATCTTAGAAGGAGTTTTCCTTGGAGAATCCTCTTCAGATACAATGGACAAGGGTTTTTCTGGAGGAACCCTTTCTGGAATCTTAGAAGGAGTTTTCCTTGGAGAATCCCATTCAGATAAAATGCACAAGGGTTTTTCAGGAGGAAACTTTTCTGGAATCTTAGAAGGAGTTTTCCTTGGAGAATCCTCTTCAGATACAATGGACAAGGGTTTTTCTGGAGGAACCTTTTCTGGAATCTTAGAAGGAGTTTTCCTTGGAGAATCCTCTTCAGATACAATGGACAAGGGTTTTTCTGCAGGAAACTTTTCTGGAATCTTAGAAGGAGTTTTCCTTGGAGAATCCTCTTCAGATACAATGGACAGGGGTTTTTCTGGAGGAACCTTTTCTGGAATCTTAGGAGTTTTCCTTGGAGAATCCCATTCAGATACAAACAAATAAGTTTTTTCTGGAGGAAATGTCTCCTGTACTATGGTAGAAACCTTTTCTGGAAGCTTAGAAGGAGTTTTCTCTGGAGGAAGCTCTTCAGATTTGGCGGACGAGGGTTTTTCTGGCTCAACTGGAGGACGTTGTTCTTGTACTACGGTGGAAACCTTCTCTGGTATCTTACGAGAAAGCGTTTCTGCTTCGACTGGAGGACGTTTATCTGGTTCAAACGGATGAACCTCCTCAAACGGAGGAACCTTTATAATGACCCACCCATCAGACTCCTACATGTAACACACAAAGATCATGTTAGCAGACTGGAGGGAAAGCACTGTTAGTCACGCCTGATCCATGAAGACTGAGACAGACAGACAGACTGACGCTGCTGAGCTCAATGACACACATCATCATGATCATGAGCATCTGATGAGGAGGAATGGATCACCTACCACATCAACCTTCTCTTTCTGCGGCTCCAGAGCTGCTGCGGCCACTTCCTGTATCTCCACCGCTGCTTCCTGTTTGAGCTAAAGCAACAGACATTTTAAAAAAAGAGTCAAAATGATGGAGCTGAATGCACTGCACTTTTTCTATTTAGTATTTTTGTCTCATTTTCCATTAAAAATATCTAAACGTTCTTGAAACAAGATACATTTACTTGAGAAGCAAAATGATATTTGTTTGGTTTTCTGAGAAAGTTATCAAACTTTTGTTGGTTTTTTGTTGGGTAAAAAAAAAAGATTTTGTGCTTTTGTTGAAGATCCAAACCACATCACATGTCTAATTATTTTAATAATAATTCATTTAAAAGATCATGGCCAGTAGTTTTAATCAAAAATGGCTGCAAGAAATTTATAAATTAAATAAATAAATGTGAGGTTCATAATATATTTGATATACATCTCACAAAATGTATTTTATTCTTTAATTTCCTACATACACACGCACACACACACACACTCTCACGCACACACACACACACACATATACACACACACTCTCGCACACACACACATCACACTCACTCACACTCACACTCACTCACTCTCACACTCACTCACTCTCACTCACTCACACTCACTCACACACACACACACACACACACACACAGACTCACTCACTCACTCACTCTCACTCTCACACTCACACACACTCACTCTCGCACTCACTCACACACACACTCACTCTCACACTCACTCACTCACTCACTCACTCACTCACTCTCGCTCTCACACTCACTCACACTCACACTCACTCACTCTCACACTCACTCACTCTCACTCACTCACACTCACTCACTCTCTCACACACACACACAC
>NW_015506825.1:22668-27952 GCF_001515645.1 Sinocyclocheilus grahami | reverse complement strand
CTCACTCACTCTCACACTCACTCACTCTCACTCACTCACTCACTCACTCACTCACTCACTCACTCACTCTCACTCCCTCTCACTCACTCTCACACTCTCACTCTCACACTCACACTCACTCTCACACACACACTCACTCACTCACTCACTCACTCTCACACTCACTCACTCTCACTCACTCTCACACTCACTCACTCTCACTCACTCTCACACTCACTCACTCTCACTCACTCACTCACTCACTCACTCTCACACTCACTCTCACACACACACACACACTCACTCACGCACTCACTCGCTCTCACACTCACTCTCACTCTCACACTCACTCACTCTCACTCACTCACTCACTCACTCACTCTCACACTCACTCTCACACACACACACACACTCACTCACGCACTCACTCGCTCTCACACTCACTCTCACTCTCACACTCACTCACTCTCACTCACTCACTCACTCACTCACTCTCACACTCACTCTCACACACACACACACACTCACTCACGCACTCACTCGCTCTCACACTCACTCTCACTCTCACACTCACTCACTCTCACTCACTCACTCACTCACTCACTCTCACACTCACTCTCACACACACACACACACTCACTCACGCACTCACTCGCTCTCACACTCACTCTCACTCTCACACTCACTCACTCTCACTCACTCACTCACTCACTCACTCTCACACTCACTCTCACACACACACACACACTCACTCACGCACTCACTCGCTCTCACACTCACTCTCACTCTCACACTCACTCACTCTCACTCACTCACTCACTCACTCACTCACACACTCACTCACAATTTCTTTAATAAAAATGTATTATAAAAAGTCATAGCAAGGAGTTCTGATCATCATAGAAGTACTACAAAAATGCCATAAATGAAGAAATATTTTTTGAGAGATTTATAATAAAAACACAATTAGACAAAACGTAATTAGATCAACATAATTACATAAAAATAATATATGGAAAATATTATATATAAAAGAATTTCTAAATAATTGAATCATAAACTGAAAATTAAACATAATACTCTACAAGTAAAAATAAATCTAAGTAAATAAATCTAAAATACATTTTAAATAAATAAATAAATGTGAGGTTTATAATCTCACAAAACAAGTCTTCAATTCAGAAGGATGTTGAGAGAATTCTTCAGAAGCGCAGCACACAGATCCTGATTAAGGACAGGATTTTTCCCGTCTTTCCCTCTGTCCGGTTTTATGTAAGCGGCACATAATGATTTTCTCTGATCTGAAGTGCTTAGAGCAGCTAAACGCCGTGAGTGTTTCTGGAGCGGAAAAACAAAATCAATAAGAGGTTTTCTGTCGCTCTCGTCTGAACCGGCTGCATTCAGATCCTTTTCAAAGAACGGCGTCTTTTAATTACAGCAGCGTCTGGTTTTCCATTCTGATCAACACATGCGAGACGTGGATCTCACCTCGTCCGGCTCCAGCGGCTCGATCATGGGTGCTTCGTCCAGACGTGGAGACCGCAGCGGAGACGAGGACAGACGCTTCTCCCACTCGGTCAGCCCCGTGCGCTCCGGTCCTCCCTCCAGGAACGTGCGCTTCAGCTCGCTGATGTTGGTCTGATGCTTCAGCAGCTCGTCTGGCGTTTGCTCGATCTCCTGAACAAACACAACAAGTCAAGTCACCTGTGTTTATATAGCGCTTATAACAATACAGATTGTGTCAAAGCAGCTTTACAGTATTAAATAAGAAAATAGTGTGTAATAATGCAGAAGGATAATAGTAAACTCAATTTTCAGTTAAAGGCAGTTCATTGAATAGTATCTGTGCAATCAAGTCGATGATATCGCTGGATAATAAGAGTACTGAATACTGAATACAGACTCTGGTGCTGCTCGTGTGGTTTTTGTTTCAATTAAATTAATGACCATATTTTAGTTCATATTGTTGCACTTGCACATTTTATTGTAGGTAAATTATATTTGTGACCCTGGACCACAAAACCAGTCATAAGGCTGAATAAATAATCTTTCCATTGATGTATGGTTTGTTAGGAGAGGACAATATTTGAAAATCTGGAATCTGAGGGTGCAAAAAAATCTAAATATTGAGAAAATCATCTTTAAAGTTGTCCAAATGAAGTTCTTAGCAATGCATATTACTAATCAAACATTACGTTTTGATATATTTACGGTAGGACATTTACTAAATATCTTCATGGAACATGATCTTTACTTAATATCCTAATGATTTTTGGCATAAAAGAAAAATTTATAATTGTGACCCATGCAATGTATTGTTGGCTATTGCTACAAATATCCCCCAGCGACTCAACACTGCTTTTGTGCTACAGGGTCACAAATATGGAATAGTTATGAGAAAAACAGCCAGAGACTCACTATGCCTTGACATAAAAGAAAAATTTATAATTGTGACCCATGCAATGTATTGTTGGCTATTGCTACAAATATCCCCCAGCGACTTAACACTGCTTCTGTGCTGCAGGGTCACAAATATGGAATAGTTATGAGAAAAACAGCCAGAGACTCACTATGCCTTGGAAACAATCCAACCAAGGTGCACAGACCAAAAAAGGTTCCCCAAAATACTAGAAAAAAGTCTGTTTGCCTTGTTGCCTTGTCTTTTTCAGTAAATTGCTTACACTGCTTTCATCTCGCTTGTGACTTTTAGATTTTTGAGAGTGTGTGGACTTTTTTCTAGTATTTTAGATTTTGGAATAGTTATGATCCATTTATTACCTGTTTTTTAGAAGACCTGAAAATTAGATTTTCAACTTAAGTCTGTGCTTCAAAGCATTCAGAATTGACGACAGTTCAAGTTTGATCTCTTTTTAAAGAAGACACTTGGCAGATTATTGCTGAAGTGAAAAAATGTACAACATTCTAAAAAAAGTTACAAAAGTTTATTATCAAGAGAAATGCACTAAAATGCAATTTTACAATTTTCTATGACGTATTTTTTCAAAACATGTTTTACTTTAAAACTGTGAGAAAATCAAAGGCATAAATCTAAACAAGTTGTGTTCCAAATTTGAGGTTGACATCACAAAAAAATGAGCTTTCAGTCAAATTTTGTTTGGGCGCAGTACCAAACGCTTACACTTCTCATTCGTTTCCAATGCGATCATTTTTGACCGCGAACAGTACAAGTACATCTATTTCAGGACCCTTTCACCTTTTCAAATCCTGTCCATTACTTTTGTTGGTGTTCACATTGCACGTGCCAAAAACTTTACCAACTTTCGTACCATTCCAAATGAAGTAAAAAAAAAAAACAATTCTAAAAAAACTTCTGTAAAAGGTTCTGAAAAACAGACTCTCTCCTTTAATTTGCATTGTATGGAAACAATTAACTGACATGCATAAAACACACACGCTCTCTGTTCAACTGCACACGCACTGCAAACACAGAGAGCCAATCACACAAGGTATAAAATTCATTTTCAGTGAGTAAATCAGCTTCACTGCCGCTGCAAACACACACATAAATCACAGACATGAACACAGCTGCAGCAGTATCAAGTTAAAACACATCCATTCCTTACCAACCTCTAACATCAGCTTACTGTGTCTCACAAACACATTCTCTCCTTTAATTCGCCTTATGAAACTGGGCTGAAGGAAACACAGATCCATTCATTCACACCAGCAGCAACACACACATCTCACACTCTCTCAGTGTCTGTCAGTAAACACTCAGACACACATATATGATTCAACACTATACAGATTAAAAACAAGACACGAGGAATGAGAGATTGAGTTATATTGCGAACATATATCACACACAGTGACTGTATTCACTCTATAGACAGATTCAGATCACTGGACAATCAGAAGTTTTTCAGGACTACAGTGAAAAAAGGTTGTAATTATACATTTTTTATAAGTAATTTTTTTAATAAATATTGTATATACAGTATTTATTTCTATAAATTATAATTACTATTATTAATAAAATATTATTATTAAAATTATTTTTTAATAAAAAGGTTAATAAAAGTATTTTTAGATTATTGGAGCACATTTTACATGAAAATAACATTAATAAAATTCACATTTAATTCAGTGTGTTGCTGGCTGATTCTTTGTAATTCTTTGTGAAATTTACTAGTTATTTCTGAGTGAAAATTGTTTTTACACCATTTTTTAAAATCAGTGTACACTAAATAATTTGGTGTGGAGTTATTTTTAAAACAATTTTCACTCAGAAATAACTAGTAAATTTCACAAATACTTACAAATAAACGGCAAGTACCGAAGTAGAAAGGCTAAAACAGTGTTTTCTTTTAAAACATACTCTAATAATCTTTCTTTACAACTTTGAAAAATCATATTTACAGAGTATAAGTGTTTTAATATGCAAGTACAGACTGTTGAATCTTACCTGCGTCTTTGCTTCAGATTCGTCCTCCTGATCCGACTGCACAAAAGACACAAAAACATGTGAAATTATGACACGAGAGTAAACGCTGATATGAAGGAATGAGACGCTTGGGATCAACAGGAGGCTGAACTCATTAACATCACAGGCTTAATGTTTCCATCTCTAGAAGAACAATTATGACAAAACATGTGAAATTATGACACGAGAGTAAACGCTGATATGAAGGAATGAGACGCTTGGGATCAACAGGAGGCTAAACTCATTAACATCACAGGCTTAATGTTTCCATCTCTAGAAGAACAATTATGATTATTAGTCATTATCAGATTAAAGTTTAATAAGAACATCAACAGCCCTGCCGTATCTTAATGAGCAATCTAATTACTGCAATCGCTCATTGCATTCTTGTTTTTCTGCTTGATTTTCTGACGTCACAGATCTGATCACGTCTGTCATTATTCAGTTTTTTACTGAAAAATCTGAAGAGAGCTCAGATCACAAACCTCGGTGGCCGTTAAATCTCCATCGATAGCAGTGTCTGTGAGATCAGTCTGATCCAACGAAAGCATGAACAGACAGAGAAGCAGAACTGTTAGTTAGGGTTTGTTTACCCGTGTGTCCTGTCGGGCCGGTGTCTGTGGGTTAGTTACTGCTAGTTAGGGTTTGTTTACCCATGTGTCCTGTCGGGCCGGGGTCTGTGGGTTAGTTAGTGTTAGTTAGGGTTTGTTTACCCATGTGTCCTGTCGGGCCGGTATCTGTGGGTTAGTTAGTGTTAGTTTACCCATGTGTCCTGTCGGGCCGGTGTCGGTGGGTTAGTCAGGGTTAGTTTACCCATGTGTCCTGTCGGGCCGGTGTCGGTGGGTTAGTTAGTGTTAGTTA
>NW_015506825.1:10093-19374 GCF_001515645.1 Sinocyclocheilus grahami | reverse complement strand
TTACCCCTGTGTCCTGTCGGGCCGGTGTCTGTGGGTTAGTTAGTGTTAGTTAGGGTTTGTTTATCTATGTGTCCTGTCAGGCCGGTGTCTGTGGGTTTGTTAGTGTTGGTTAGGGTTTGTTTACCCGTGTGTCCTGTTGGGCCGGTGTCGGTGGGTTAGTTAGTGTTAGTTAGGGTCTGTTTATCTTTGTGTCCTATCGGGCCGGTGTCAGTGGGTTAGTTAGTGTTAGTTAGGGTCTGTTTATCTTTGTGTCCTATCGGGCCGGTGTCAGTGGGTTAGTTAGTGTTAGTTAGGGTCTGTTTATCTTTGTGTCCTATCGGGCCGGTGTCAGTGGGTTAGTTAGTGTTAGTTAGGGTCTGTTTATCTTTGTGTCCTATCGGGCCGGTGTCAGTGGGTTAGTTAGTGTTAGTTAGGGTCTGTTTATCTTTGTGTCCTATCGGGCCGGTGTCAGTGGGTTAGTTAGTGTTAGTTAGGGTCTGTTTATCTTTGTGTCCTATCGGGCCGGTGTCAGTGGGTTAGTTAGTGTTAGTTAGGGTCTGTTTATCTTTGTGTCCTATCGGGCCGGTGTCAGTGGGTTAGTTAGTGTTAGTTAGGGTCTGTTTATCTTTGTGTCCTATCGGGCCGGTGTCAGTGGGTTAGTTAGTGTTAGTTAGGGTCTGTTTATCTTTGTGTCCTATCGGGCCGGTGTCAGTGGGTTAGTTAGTGTTAGTTAGGGTCTGTTTATCTTTGTGTCCTATCGGGCCGGTGTCAGTGGGTTAGTTAGTGTTAGTTAGGGTCTGTTTACCCGTGTGTCCTGTCGGGCCGGTGTCAGTGGGCTCGGCAGCGACGGTTCCGTGGCTTTCGTTATCTCGTCCTCTTCCTCCAGCACCGACACACTCTCCACCAGCACCGATTGAGTCTCCTCACGCTCCTCCTCGCGCGTCTCCTCGACTTTCTTCTCCGGCGTTACCGTGGTGATGAGGTCACTCATGGCAATGCCTTTGGCCGTTCCGTACAAGGCCGTACCCATTTCTACACACACACACACACACAGCCCGCGCACTTCTACACACACACACACACACACACACACACACACACACACACACACACACACACACACACACACACACACACACACACACACACACACACACACACACAGACATCAGTGCTGCATCTGCATTCACTACAACAAACACTGCCTGCATTATATCACTGAATTAAGACTGCAGAATTATTTTATTCTGCATCTTTACTATTGCCTTTGTTTACTTAAAATATAATATTATTTACAAACATTGTTAAAAATAATGGTTCCTAAAGTATGTTTTTGCAGTGATTTTTGGTTCAACAAAAAAATCTTTCTTTAAACAGATCTTAAAAGAACCATTTTTTTCTTAATATAAAGAACTTTTTAATATTCTAAAGAACCTTTTGATCAATAGAAAGATTCTATGGCTGTTAAATGTTCCTCATGGATCCATCAATGCCTTTAATTTTAAGATTTTAATTTTATTTTTAACTACAGCATTATATATATCGTTTATAAATCCAGGTTTTTTGTTCTCTCCGAAACAAAATACTTCAATGCACTAAAACACATTTAATCAACTAAACTAATAGGAAATCACGAATCTTCATGGTTGTGATGTCATAAGCATGAGCTCATTAGTTCATAATGGCAATAAACACACACACACACACACACACACACACACACATGTAAACACAGCAATGTATGTCCATTCAGTTACATGTGAAGAGGTTAGTCAGTCATTACAGAGGTCGTTTATGAGAACAAGTTTATTTATAATCATCAAAGAGAAGCTGGATAACGATCAAGGAAAAACTGAATGACTCTGGTTTATTTCTGGTGCAATAAACCCTTGCATTGCTGTATTTCACTGTCTCTGTACTTATACTCCGCACAATGACAATAAAGCTGAATCTAATCTAATCGAAGCAGAGCTCAGGGAATATAAATGGAATGTTTTTGGATATGGTGCTTTTAACTTCTGGAAGTTTGCAAAGTCAATTTTTCTCACAAAGTTTACAAAATAAATCATTGTAACTGGTCTAGGGCGTGATCGTGATGGATTCACTGTGATTCACGGTTTGTTGCTCTAAAAGCTCTAAAGAAGCTATAATTATTGATGCTTGTACCACCGTACAATATTGAGTGATTTCTACAGAAGAACCGAGTCTGAACATGAAGCTGGTTAAGTGATGCAGTGCTAGTTTTCCTCATTTTTGCCTGTAATACTGAACTTTGCATTAATCAATAAAACAGAACAATGATGCACACATAATGATGTTTCAGTGAGACTTTGGCTTATTTTAACCAGACTGTTAGAGACAATTACAAACAAAGCCAGCCGACAGTGACAGACCAGGGTTATTAAAGTTACTAACTGAAATAAAATCACTAAATAAAATTACTAATAAAATATTATCAATAAAATAATAAACAATTAAAAATTATTAATAAAATCATTATTAATATACATTTATACTAATAAAAATTAAAAATTAAATATTAAGTACTCATATTAAAACATAATAAAAAATAAAATAATTTAATAAAAATAAAAACATTATTTCAGCTAGTTGTCAAAGCAACATTTCTCATTTTCATTAATTTAAAACGGATAATAACTAAAACTAAAACTGAAATGAAATTAATAAAAACTACACCAACATATACAAAATAATAATAATAAAAATGTCAAAAACACACAACAAAATTACTAAAACTTTAACTAGGATAAAAATGAAAATATGAAAAAAAAAAAAAAAACATTTTTTAAATATTAATAAAAACTATTAGTATCTCAATGATTGTAAAACAACACTGACGCAGACACAGCATGTGCAAAATCAAAGGTGTCTGAAGCAGAAGCGCGCTAGAGCACCAGCGCATGCCTGCCGCATGCACACACAACCTCAGACTATCAGGATCAAACAAGCTGTATCTACAAGCGTCAGGGATACAGAGAAACGCCTCTACCTGTTGGTCTAGTGCCATTTACATTGACTGTCGCTGTGTTGACTGGCGTCCGCCGAGCTGAGGAGATTCACACACACACACACACACGTCTGAGCAAACACAGCATCACAGACACTGACGCACACATCAGACTAGATCACACGCAGAAACATACATTAAATCAATAAAATAATAAACAATTAAAAATTATTAATAAAATCATTATTAATATACATTTATACTAATAAAAATTAAAAATTAAATATTAAGTACTCATATTAAAACATAATAAAAAATAAAATAATTTAATAAAAATAAAAACATTATTTCAGCTAGTTGTCAAAGCAACATTTCTCATTTTCATTAATTTAAAACGGATAATAACTAAAACTAAAACTGAAATGAAATTAATAAAAACTACACCAACATATACAAAATAATAATAATAAAAATGTCAAAAACACACAACAAAATTACTCAAACTTTAACTAGGATAAAAAAGAAAACATGAAATATAAAATAAAAAAACAATTTAAAATATTAATAAAAACTATTAGTATCTCAATGATTGTAAAACAACACTGACGCAGACACAGCATGTGCAAAATCAAAGGTGTCTGAAGCAGAAGCGCGCTAGAGCACCAGCGCATGCCTGCCGCATGCACACACAACCTCAGACTATCAGGATCAAACAAGCTGTATCTACAAGCGTCAGGGATACAGAGAAACGCCTCTACCTGTTGGTCTAGTGCCATTTACATTGACTGTCGCTGTGTTGACTGGCGTCCGCCGAGCTGAGGAGATTCACACACACACACACACACGTCTGAGCAAACACAGCATCACAGACACTGACGCACACATCAGACTAGATCACACGCAGAAACATACATTAACCTCTGAAAGTGTCTAATCACCTCAGTCACATTTATAAACGTCTGGATGTCTTTCATAAGTGTCTGTATCTACAGGATTGTTTCTCTTCACTAATGTTACGTTTCTTCATTATGCGTGAAGTCTCAATGTGTTGGAATCAGGATTATTATAGTAGGCTAAAACAAAACCCATAAAATATGTTTTAAATGAACTAAATGTTAACTGAAATAAAATTTAAAAATTTTTTTTTTTTCAGCTAGTTGCCAAAGCAACATGTCATTTTATAATAACTTGCTGTACAAAATAAATAAAACTGGAAAAATATATTAATTTTAAACATTATACAGACACATTTTAAAAAACAAAAAATTATAAAAACTGTAATTAAATTTAAAATGAAAGTACAAAAAAAAAAATTCAAAACATTAAAAAAAAAAAAATATATATATATAGTATCTCAATGATACTAAAATGAGACTGGTTTGAATCAGCGGGTGTTTTGGTGATTTTTAGTGGATGTTCAGAGCAACCACAGACAGAGAGAATCCCATTAATTACCAACATCATCCACTAATTAACCACAAACAAATATATTTTATTTCTGATGCAGTGACATTGAGACATTTATGTGTGTGATTGAAGTGTCCAAATACTTTATAAAGTCACTGTACCAAACACTTTAACCAGATATTATCCAGATAATGAGTATTCTCTAACTACTAGATGTCAATAAACTAGAGTGTTATCATTCTATCTTAAGTATAGAAACCCATTATGATGATGTTTGATTAATTTAATCAGACGTTTAACAAGAAGAGATAGTTAAAGATGCAGCACACTCTCTACACTGAACACATCCATTCATTCTGTGAATCATGTGTGTTAGTATTCACGCGCAGTGCAGTAATGCGCTCTGAGACCGCCGGCTTTATGCTGCAACACATCAGAAACGCTCCAATTAAACCAGAAGCAGGAAATTAAACAAACGCGTTCCAGGCCCCAGGAGCCGAGATTACATGTTAATGAGTCGAAAATCCCAGTCCTGCCGCGAGCCTCGCTTCTGTCTGAAAACTCTTTCATAACGTAAGAGAAAATAGAACAGACGTCTGCTAATGACTGATACTGAGGATGAGGAGAGCAAACAGGACATGAAGCAAAGCAGATGACAGACACTCAAACGCCAGTGAGACCCAATGAGATGATGACGTCAGAGGAACAACAGACAAACATGAGCCATTTGATATCACAACAACTATATATCATTAGCTTTGCTAAAGTTTCAAAGAAAAAACAGCTTATATTAAGTATCTACAGACAGACAGACAGACAGAGAGAGAGACAGATAGACAGAGAGAGAGAGAGACAGACAGAGAGCGAGAGAGAGAGACAGACAGACAGAGAGAGAGAGACAGACAGACAGACAGACAAACAGACACACAGATAGACAGACAGACAGACAGCTGACAGACATACAGACACACAGATAGACAGACAGACAGAAAGACAAACAGAAAGACAGACAGACAGACAGCTGACAGACATACAGACAGACAGACAGACAGACAGACAGACAGAGAGAGAGACAGATAGACAGAGAGAGAGAGAGACAGACAGAGAGCGAGAGAGAGAGACAGACAGACAAACAAACAAACAGACAGACAGATAGATAGATAGACAGATAGATAGATAGATAGATAATCCCAGCCGAGATCCCGTAACTAAATAAAATCAAAACAAAAGCAAACAAACCTCCATCCAGACTCCGTGACATCGTGTAGCGCTTGCTGGTCGAACGCTCGAAGTACGGCGCCGGACGGACGATCTGAGAACTGGCCCGTCGGGTCTGAGCCTGTGTTCTGCCACTGTAGCGGAACTTAGAACCCAGTGTGAGGAACTTCTTAGGCGGAGTCTCTGGAGAAACCAACCTGTCGAGATGCAAACCATGATTACCACTGAGCACAGAACACAGCAAACATACAGAAGAACCTCTACAGACCTGAAGAACGTGTGATGCTCCACACAAACCTTCCACAGCCTCTTGGCCGCTCTGTGGTTGGGTAGTTTAAAGCCTATCGTGCTTTCAAACTGCTCATACTAGAGACAAACAAACGTTCTCTTGTCAGCAAACTTCACCAAAACTGTGAAGGTCCCCTGGAGAAGGCGTGATGGTGTTCTCACCTCGCCTGGACGGATCTTGATGTAGAAGTTATTGCGTTTGTAGGAGATCTTGAGGACTTTGGGCCAGGCGAAGCGGTTGATGCGAAGTCTGTCGCGGTAGATGAGGAGCCCGGAGGAACACACGCCCAACATGATCTCCACCCCCTCTGAATCCTGACCACCCATTGGATTAGAGAGGTGCCAATCATCATCACACAGTCAAGCACAAACAAACGTGTGGTTTCTAAATGAATGAGTGGAAGCCAAACACTTTTGGCCTGAGAGGAACAGAGAGAGATACTGTGATGTTGTCATGTGTTTGTGCAGTAAACTAAAAGTGGATCCATCTTCTCATCTGAACCTCTGAGAGGCGGAAGTGAAGCAGGTATTTTGAGTCACAATCTCTATTCATCACTGCATTCACAATCTCGCATGTGTAATGTTATTGAAACCCAATGAACCGGCGCCAGATCTGAAATACTTCTGAAAAGCATCAGCTGAACAGACGTGAGAACTTGAGCTCCATTCAGCAGAACTCCAGCACTTCTAGAACCATCTACGGAGCTAATTTTCTACGAAAATGCATTTGAATACATCACTTCACACAAGAATCAAGGGGGATTGTGGGGAAAATGGCACAATTCACATCTCTAGTGGGTATTTTGAGCAGGTCTACTATACGAAACTGGGTCACGAACAATGAGGAGACTCTTATTCAAGTCTCAGATGTTTCTCCTAAAATGAGACACAAATTCTCAAAGGCTCAGTAGATGTTCTACTATAAAAAGTATGTGGAGCAGCTCAGATAATCTGATGAGAAATACTGAGTTAATAATGAGATCGCCGACTTCTGATTGCTATCTTGGCAAATCTGAGCACAGTTTGAGACAGTATTGAGATCTTTTCTGAAAGCCTAGAGGAGACACGTGTGAGATTACTGGGGTCTTTTTCTCAGGAGAAGATAATTTTATCTTGTTGGCGTCTCTGAGAAATAGCTGAGATTGTAAAGCAATAGCAGAGCCGAAAACTACCAGTTTTTCATCATTTATTCATCCTGATGTTGTTCCAAACCTGTTTGGCTTTCTTTTCTTCTGTGGAACACAAAAAGCAGATATTCTTGAAGAACACTGGGAACCAAACAACTTTAGACCACATTGGCTTTCACGGTGTTGACATTTCTCAGAATATATTCTTTTTTGTCCATACAGTGAAAGTCAATGGGGTCTAAAGTTGTTTGGTTCCCAACGTTCTTCAAGAATATCTTCTTTTGTGTTCCACTGAAGAAATAAACGACATGAGGGTGCACAAATGATGCCAGAATGCTCCATTTTGGGGGAGTTATCCATTTAAAGTGTGATTTTTCTCTTCTATGGGCAGGGCTGGATCCACAGGCGCTCATGGTGAACGGGTTCGACTCTCCTGTGAGCTTCTACTGAGATGTATGAGCATGAAACAGAAGGAGGTTCTCTCAACAAACAGTCTTTGCTTAGACAATGACTTCAGTTCATGGTCATGCACAAAGACACACATAGAGAACACACACACACACACACATATATACACGAATGCATCTTACCTCTCCTTTAGCTGGAGAAAAGCAGTGAAAGAATCGTCCTATCAACTAGATCATCAGTAAGAGGGGAAGAAGAGAAGAGCGGCTGATCTAACCGAGCGTCACGCACACGTTCATGCTTCAGCTGTGTGTCTGCTGTTAATCTGTTTAACCACTACATGAGATGATAGATGACATGAAACATCATCTGTGTGTGAATATCGGCAGAAGAGCTTTACGACTGCGGCCACATTCACCGAATCCAGTTAAATCAGCCATATTATAACAACACGATGGATTCAAACGGCCTCAAGAGGAAATTAAGGGATGCTTTATAAGCAAAATCAATTGAATCACAATATATAAACTGATCAATCACCAATCATCCATGATAAATCTGATTTTGGAAATTCATAAGATTCAACATAAGATGCAACTTTAAGATGAATCTTCTAAAGCGTTCATTAATCTTAGTTCAAGTTAATTCCAACATTTACTGATACATTATTAAAATCAAATATTGTATATTATTATTTACTTAACCTCGGCTAACATGAACAGTTACATTTTTATTAACTAATGTTAACAAAGATTGTGCGCATTGTTAGATAATATTAGTTAATGCATGAACTAATGGGACCTTATTGTAAAGTGTTACTAAAAATATGTTGATTATAAACTACTGACGATTTCAAAAAAGACTGACGTGACACGTTCTGCCAATATTCAGATTCTTGAATTCTTTAAATTTATAGACTTCATCTACTTCAACTATCTTGACTATTTGGTTACATCTTTGCTATAAAACCCACCCAAACTCTGTCATGTGTGTGTTTGTCTCTATCTGGTTTGTGACGGTCGATTGTGACCCAGAACGACCGGCCCGAAGCAGAATCAGATTCATTCTGACTGAGCTGAACATCTGACAGATCGACTGACACCAGAAACAATGACAACGATTAACACTGAACACTGATTATTAACGAGTCACTCGTCAGTGAGAGGGTTTGAAAGGCTGTGTGTGTGAGAATACAGACACACATTTACATGCAAAACATTATTACTCAGTCACTTAAAGAATAGAAAAGACTTATATCAGAAATATTAAAGGAATAGTTCAGCCAAAAAGGAAAACTTGCTGGAAATGTGCTCACCCTCAGTTCATCCGAGATCAGGATTGAATGGGGACTGGAGTGCTGTGGATTATTGTGATGTTTTTATCAGCTGTTTGGACTCTCATTCTGACGGCACCCATTCACTGCAGAGCATCCATTGCTGAGACACTGATGCAGTGCTGCATTTCTACAAACCTGATGAAGAAACAAACTCATCCTGATCTCGGATGAACTGAGGGTGAGCACATTTTCCGCACGTTCATTTGTGGGTGAACTGTTCCTTTAAGCCTCACCGTGTGCACACGGCTGTATTTGAATCCAAACACACGTGTGTTCTGTGATTAGACTCCATCATCATCATCATGCCATGAGCTGAGCTGCATTATGACACATAATGAAATGCTCATGCAGTGTGTGTGTGTGTGTGTTAGGGTGAGTGTGTGTGTGTGAGTGTGTGTGTGTGTGAGTGTGTTAGGGTGAGTGAGTGAGTGAGTGTGTGTGTGTGTATGTGTGTTAGGGTGAGTGAGTGTGTTAGGGTGAGTGAGTGAGTGTGTGTGTGTGAGTGCGTGTGTGTGTGTGTGTGTGTGTGTGTGTGTGAGAGTGTGTGTGTGTG